>NC_041382.1:422473639-422559674 GCF_002162155.2 Triticum dicoccoides
AGCGGAGGAAGGCGGGCTCGGGGGGCCTCCCGCGGGCTCGCCGGGCCGGTGGCGCGGGGCGGCGGCGCCCGCCACATGGCGCCCGCCACATGGCGCTTCCTGGTAGGCGCGGGCGGCGGCGCGGACAATGTCCATCGGCGCGGGTTTTGTCCGGCGGCGGCGGGTGGAAATGGATCTGAGGTTAGGGATGGAGGGGATCCGGGATTTTTAGAAGGGGTTCTTTAAATTGGCATAGAGGGAGCTAGGAGAGTCCAAATGAGGTGCGGTTTTCGGCCACGCGATCGTAATCGAACGCTCTAGATGATGGAGCAGGGTTTGGTGGGTTTTGTGCCAAATTGGAGGGGTGTTGGGCTGCAACACACATGAGGCCTTTTCGTCCCTCGGTTAACCGTTGGAGTATCAAACGAAGTCCAAACGATACGAAACTTGACAGGCGGTCTACCGGTAGTAAACCAAGGCCGCTTGGAAAGTCTCGGTCCAATCCAGAAATGTTTAATCCCTACACACGAAAGAAAACTAGAAATGACCACCGGAGGAGAACTGAGCGCCGGAATGCAAAACGGACAACGGGGAAAATGCTCGGATGCATGAGACGAACACGTATGCAAATGCAATGCACATGATGACATGATATGAGATGCATGACAACGATAACAACACACGGAGGCAAAAACCCGAACTCGAGATAATAAATTAACTTAACGCCGGAAACGGCAAGAGTTGGAGTACAAATTAGGAAAGTTACATCCGGGGTGTTACAAGAGGGCCGGGCTCTCCCCTCCTCCACTCCTTTATATACGGGGGAGGGGGCACCCCATAGACACACAAGTTGATCATTGATCTTTTAGCCGTGTGCGGTGCCCCCCTCCACCATAATCCACCTCGATCATACCGTAGCGGTGATTAGGCGAAGCCCTGCGTCGGTAGCTTCATCAACACCGTCATCATGTCGTAGTGCTGACGGAACTCTCCCTCGAAGCTCTACTAGATCGTGAGTTCGTGGGACGTCACCGAGCTAAACGTGTGTAGATCGCGGAGGTGTTGTACGTTCGGTACTAGGATCGGTCGATCGTGAAGACGTATGACTACATGAACCGCGTTGTCATAATGCTTCCGCTTATGGTCTATGAAGGTACGTGGACGAGACTCTCCCCTCTCGTTGCTATGAATCACCATGATCTTGCGTGTGCGTAGGAAATTTTTTGAAATTACGGTGTTCCCCAACAAAGTTGACCGCCGGCTTGGTGATGCTGCTGAAGAAGAGCATTGCCTCGGAGAAGAAGGCGACCGGTGAAATCCGGCAACTTCAGGAGGACAAGGCGAAGCTCTGCCATGAGCTCGACCTGCTGAAGGAGAAGAATGTCGGCTGGAAGAAGCTGCATGAGAGTAGTAGTTCCTTGATGAAGATGTTGCAGGCCCTCGTCATGGAACAGAAGGAGGAGTTGGCGAATCTCCGCATCGAGCACCCGGCTGCTGTCAAGGTACATAATGCGGCCGTGGAACAGATGATGAAGGCTCGCGTCGAGAAATCCTGCGTCATGGACAGAATGAAGAAGATGGCAGAGGAGACGCGCAAGGATATGGAGGTTGTGGAGGCGGTGAAGAAGCAGTTACGACTCTGCGGCGAATTAGATCATTTGGGGTGATAATCTTCCTTCTTCTTTTGCTCTTGTGTTTCTTCTTTTGCTTCGAGTGTTTCGCTACATGTGTCACGTTCTCTACGAGGCATGAATAGAACAATGCTAACAATGAGATGACTAGCAAATTAGATCATTTTTATTGCCATATGGCACTGGGCTGCCGTGTTTCATGCTCCTTCGTCATGGTACTACTCTAGTGGACAACTTGAGTATACTGCACGGTTCTTTGCTCCTCCTCAGGTCGTCGGCACATTTATACGAGCAGTCAAATCACAAGGCCCCGCCTTCCAGCAGTAATGAGCCATCAAATCACAAAGGCCCTCGCCTCTCGTGAAAAGGACCAAGCTAGACTGCCCCGCCCTCTAGCCTTTTTAAAAATGTATACATTTGTACAGTAGTAGTATCGATGGATTGCGCCATGGAGCAAAACTAACAAGATGAAATTAAAGAAAAAAGGTGGTACATATAGAGAGCGCTCGTCGCCAAATTATGCATATACTATATGACACTACCCACTATGAAGGTACTAGTAACATAGACTAGTAACTAGTCTATGTTACTCTCCACTATGACCAGCCAAAGTCGAGGTGCAGATACCAACGAGGGCCTGGTTGTGTCTATACTTGGCCAAGTCACCCGACTGCATGCGCACCAGGCATACGAAGCTCGTGTCGTGTTGGTGCCGTGGGCGGCCCGCACATTAACCAAAACCTCGCGCCTCCATCTTAGGCTCCGCGTTTTAAACTTCTCAATCTCAAGGCCAAGGAGCAATGTGAAACCTATGATAGAGCCAATTGGATGGTTGAGAACACTACAATTCGTAGCTACAGATGCATCTGTGAGAGAGGACGAGTGCATGCGTACACCTCTTCTCAGAGTACAAGTGTATGTGGGTGGCATCAACCTAGGGAGTAGTGATGGTGCGTGCGAGAAGTCCCAAGAGATAGGTGTAATGCGTCTGAAAAAAAGACTAGTCTATAGCTCGCCACGAGGCTATTCCTGTCGAACACCAAGCGTAAGATATGTATCTGATGGTGCCAGTTTTTGCACGTACACAGCAGTAGAAAAAGAACTAGTACCATGGCATATGATACACCACGGTTGAGAAAACGTGCCGACGTTACACCATCCGGAATAGTGCCGCACTTCAAAACTAGAACCGTCAATAAATTTTGAGCGTGTCTCGTCACATTCCAAATTACTACTACTGCCACGCTATATTTAATTGCAAACCTGTTCACACCGATCACAACCTAAACGGTTTCCCACTTAGGAGTGTATCAGTAGTACTCAGTTATAAATACTACTATGCTAAGATGACTGCACATTCCTCCTCAACTCCTCATCCACAAAAAACAATCAAGTCAATCAAGCCATGGCCAGCGTGAGTTCTGGGTCGAGAGATTTCCACCAAAAGAGGAAGCACGAGAGATGTCCCGCCTCGCCGCGAAAGCAGCCGACATGTCCAACCGCGCAGCAGTAGCAACACAGAGGTCCCGCCGTGCCGCCGAAGAAGCATGGAGGTCCCACTATGCCGTCAATGTAGCAGACTGGTCCGGCCACGCCGCAGAAGCAGCAGAGATGTCCCGCCGTGCCGCGGTGACCTGGCAAAATTTCTCACGGGCAAGCGAGGACTCTTACAGGTGCATGCATGCGATGGTCCATAACCAGATGGATCAGATCTCCGGCTGGGCGAGCTTGCAGGACGAGGCTACCTGCGTCATTCGGCAACTAGGGGAGGGCAATGCGAAGCTCTGGGGCGAGCGCGACCTGCTGAGGGCGAAGATCGCCGGAAGGGTGAAGCAGGAGGAGGAGACCGCTGCCTTGTTGCAGAGGACGGGCGTCATCATCAAGAAACTTATGGGCGAGAATGCCATGCTCCGCATCGAGCGCAACAGGCTGGTGGAGGAGTCCATGGATGCTGCCAAGCAGCGTATTAAGGACATGAAACTGATGAAAGAGATCATCGCCCATCGCGAGAACTAGTCTCTGCGACCTGCGGCGCATAAAGAAAGTAGAGATCAGCGAGCCAGATCATTGTATGTGTCTTCCTTCTTCTTTTACCCTTGTGTATTTCGGGCGTAGCCACATGTGGCTTTTTTAATTATCTTCCTAATTATGTAAGACAATTATTATCCACTCTCGTCGTCCTTATATATATTCATCACTCTTGCTATAAGTCACAGTAGATGCTATATAGGTCCGTCGGATCTTACATCAAGATCCGTGCAAAATTTTCTTTTCAGATTTTCTTTTTTCTCTCTTAAATCTCAGTCGAGTGAGACATTGCCACGCCATTAAACAGAGGCTCGAGCGCCATTAATGGAGACCTTGGGAGAGAGGTGGACGGCAGATAGAGGTCAAAGGGCTCTCCTCCCGATAAGCACGCGCAGGGGTCTGATCGCACGCCTCCCGTACTCAAATAGCTACCCTACACGGCGCCTCCTAGCTAATAAAGAAAGGGGACTCGTGGCGGCACGTAAATGGTAAATAGAACGCCTACGGTTTCAATAATACTTGTGTTTCCGATTGTAACGTGACATCACTTGTTCCAAAATGACTTTGTTGATTGTTAATGTGTGCGCCTTCGCAAATCGGACAGCAAAATTACCAAAGCATGTTGGTGCCATGTCATGACACTAAGCCAAGTTTCATGATTTTCATGCGTGTTTCGGATTTACAGGAATTAAAAAACCAAGTTTCTCAATGTTTCCAGCCGAGCCATGACGTCTAGATGTTTGAATTTCATTCCCATTTCTCGCATGGGGCTGTCAGGACCCCGACTCAATGCCACATCGATCTAGCATGTAACACCTCATATCACTTTGCGGCCTCACGCACGGTATTCCCACGGGTGTCGCCTTACCTTTGCCCGGGACCGTTTGCGCCTTTTGGCACACGTATATGACAGTGTCGCTAGCATCCATATGATAAGGAGCCCGGGGCTGACATGGCTAGTCGTAAACCCAAAGTGGCACAGACTTACAGGGACAGGCATCCATGACCCAGCATCGAACGTGTCGGTCATCAGCGAGTGAATCCAGGCTGTAGCACTGGGCTAGCAGGACTCCGGTGAACCGGGCTGTAGCGGGCTAACAGGACTCCGGTATTCATCGCGTGACATTTCCCCGAAGGGACAGACACAGGAACGAAGAAGGACACATGCCGGCCAGCCTAAGTGTTCCGGAGCAGTAGCAAGCTACCATGGCTCGGTGGAAACACTAGGAGACATTTCCCGATAAGAGAGGCTACTAAAGATAAACAACTAGATAGTCAGATCCCACACATACCAAGCATTTCAATAACATACACACAATATGCTCGATATGTGCAAACACAACATGGCATCACAACATGACTCTACGACTCAAGTAATTTATTCAATAGGCTCCGAGGAGCGAGATATTACAAACAGGGGTCTCATGACCCAACATTCAGAGCATACAAATCAAAGCACAAGCGGAAGCTATCATGTCTGGGTACAGACATCTATAAATGAAAAAGGCTGAGAAGCCTGACTATCTATCAGATCCTGCCGAGGGCACAAGATCGTAGCTGAGGTATCAAGCTAAACGTCGAAGTCCACGTGGAACTACTAGCGAGACCGAAGTCTCTCTGCAAAAACATAAAATAGGCAAACGTGAGTACAAATGTACCCAGCAAGACTTACATCAGAACTAACTACATATGCATCATTTTCAACAAGGGGATGGTGGAGTTTAACTGCAGCAAGCCAGCTTTGACTCGGTGGCTATCCTAAACTACGACTGCGAGTAACTCTTTTGAGGTGGCGCACACGAGTCCACATATCCACCATATCAAAACACCACTATGGATCTGCTCCCGTCTCCCTACGAGAACGCCATCCATAGCACTCACACTTATCTTGCGTATTTTAGAGTATCCACTTTCACTTGTCTATGAACTGATATAAGCAATCCAGAAGTCCTTTTCCGCGGACACGGCTATTCAAATAGATGATGTTAACCCTGCAGGGGTGTACTTCTTCATACATGTTTCCACCACTTAGCGTCTGCACACGACATGTGCTCGGCAGACTTCAAGCGAAAGCCGACGTGGGTGTAGACCATGACCTACCTAAACACTCAAGTCTCTAGTCCAGGTTTATCGCCTATTCGGGTTCCATCCATGAGGAGATCCGGCCGGAGTTTCGCTCACAGCCCCAAACGATGTGAACAGGGTTCCCGAGATACCAAACGGGCATCCGGTACACCGTGCCACGTGCCTACCGCATCACAGCCCACCCCTCCGGTCAGCGCTGCCCACGGCCTCCAGCATACTACAAACACCAGAAACTACTTGCAACTCCTGGACAGAGGACAAGGGTGGATAAGAAGTCGAGCGGGGTCATATTTCAGGGCCCAATGTATGGTAGTAGCTGAATCATGGATCACAAACACAGAACTCAGTTCCTGAGGACGGCTTCAATGAGACAACCCACCATGTACTCCTACATGGCCTCTCACCGCTACCTTTACCAAATCGTGTTCACACACTTAGCTCACACACAGTAGGACATGTTCACACACCTCTGATTCATCCCCGATGAATCAGACCTGACACAACTCTAAGCAGTAGCAGGCATGACAAACAAGCATGAATGAGTAGGCACAACAGGGCTCAAACAACTCCTACTCATGCTAGTGGGTTCCATCTATTTACTGTGGCAATGACAGGTCATGCAAAGGATAAAGGGGTTCAGCTACCGCAGCAAGTAACAGATGAATCGGAGTTGTCCTAATGCAGTAAAAAGAGCAGGAGCGAGAGAGTGGGATTTTATTGGAATGAACAAGGGGGTTTTGCTTGCCTGGCACTTCTGAAGATAATATAGTTCTTCATCGGTGTCATCGATCTCGTCGTCGGAGTCACGTCTATCGAGAGGGGACAAACACCGGCAAAAAAGAAAGAACACAATCAATGCAACGCACAATATGATGCATGCTATGACATGGCAATATGAATGTGTTTTGAGCTAATGCAACTAGCAACAGATTAAATGAAGTTGGTTTGAATACAAGATTCAAATTCAAACTCCATATGTGATTATTCAAATGCCATTTAATTGATTTGTGCTAAACAGCAGCTATAAGTTGTTCTAACATGCATGAAAATGGTACAGATGGATTCCTTGAATTTTTCTGATAATTTTTCATATATAATTTATTTAATTTGGAGTTACGGTTGAATTTCTATGAATTTTAGAAGTTTTAGGCATTTTCTGGAATTTCCTGAATAATATTAAATCCAGAAATGATTATGGCGTCAGCACCACGTCACAGTGACGTCAGCAGGGTCAACTGGGCTAGCTCGGTCAAACCTGACGTGTGGGGGCCACACGTCAGTGACACAGGACCTAATCCCGGTCAAACCCAGCGCTGACTGGGGTTTGACCAGGGGTGGGGCCCGCTGTTAGTGTCACTAGGTGTTGACTAAGTGCGTCATTAGCCCGAATTAGTCTGCCACGTCACCCTCGCCGGAGTTACGCCGGCGGCGACCAAAACGACGGCGGAGCGTTTCGGAAAAACGCTACGGGGCTCCATTTTGAGCGCGGTTTGTGGCTACGGCTTGCTGGCGTTCTTGCGCATCTAGTGGTAGCAGCGACAGTAGCTGGGATGGCCTGAGTCGACGGCGACGAGCACTTCCGCGGCGGCCGGAGTTCGGGCACCCGCGGGTTTGGCGTTGCAGTGCGCGGGAGGGGAAGCTGGTTGGTGTGTTGGGCTCCTGGGGGCTTTATGAGCACGGTGAAGCACTCCGTCGTGGGCATGCGCGGCTATGGCCACGGCTGCGCCATGGCCGGCGGCGAGAAACTCTCGGCCGCGGTGGAGGAAGGGGCTAGGGGATGAGCGCGAGCTTGAGGGAAGGGGGAAGAGGAAGAGGGGCTCACAGTGGACTGGACGGAGGGGTCGGCGAGCTCGGGGAAGCTTCTGCGACGGCGAATTTACGGCGGCGATCTCCGGGCACCGGGGATGAAGACGACGATGCTCCGGTCGACTGGGGCCTCCTCTGGTCACGTGCGTCGGTGTGCAGCTCCATGGGGTCGGAACGGAGCTCCTGAGCTCATCGGAAGGGCGAGGGGTGGCCGGTGGCTATGGATGCGACGGCGGCGCCCTCCGGTGGCTCTCGGTGGTGCTCCAAATCGGGAGAGGGAGAGAGCCAGAGCGAGCAGAGGGAGGGATAGCGGTCGGGGACGACTCCGTGGCGTTGCTAGAGGGCTCGGGGAGGAAGCAGGAGGTGGCCAGGGGAAGCAGGAGGTGGCGCGCGCGGCGGCGTCGCGGTGTCTGTCCTCCTGGCAGGGAGGAAGACGACAGGGGGGGTGGAGATGGGCTGGGCTGGCCAGGTGGGCCTGGTGGGCTGCAGAGGTAAGTCCAGGTAAGGTTTCTCTCCTCTGTCTTTTATTTCTATTTAATTCTGTTTTCTATTTTCTGTAGTTTGTTTTGATTTAGTTTTAGACACTAAACCATTTTATAAAATCCTGGAAATAGTTATGTGGCTAGGACTAAAATATACCAAACCACATAAAATGTTCCAGTAATTATTGGACATATATTATTTATATATCAAATATATATCCAATGCAAATAGCTATTTATTTAATTCAAAGGCCCAAAATAATTAACTCTGAGATACCAAAAATATTGTTTTGAGTTTTACCTCTTTGCAATATTTTCAGAGACTAAGAGGAACATTTTCTTGGACTTCTTTGAGGAGATTTTAATGTTGATCATTTTTAGAAGGTTTCTGAGGCTTTGAAAATTCCTCAATTCAAATTTCATTTGAATTAAAACATGATGCTCACATGAGATCTAGCCTAGTGCATAACAGGACCAGGGATGTGACAACTCACCCCCACTAAACAAAAATCTCGTCCCGAGATTCAAGCGTAGGGTAAGGTGAAGGGGGAACGCAACTAGTACAATCTTCACGATCCAGGTTGCACTTCATAGGAACGTTGATTCGATCACCATCATTGTCTTGAAGTCTTGCTCTGAGAAATCCTGTCAACATGACATGGAGGGAAGAAGGAGACTCTAGAAGGGTCGATCTTCGGGAAGATCGAACAACTCACGGAATGAGATATAGGACCATCTCTCGGGTTGAGACACGAGATACACATCAAGAGGGGTGGAAAGAAACAGATGACGAAGGTTCACTAGGTGGACAACAATTCCACACTTAAGAAGGTGGTAAACGATTGTCCACGTAGCGAGGAGTTGAGTTGCCATGATACCACGACGAAACATCCTGGAGGAGGGTGATTCGTAGATTATTTCCTTAAGTGGCAAAAAGAATTACCTTTGATTCAGAGATCATTGAAAACCTTTATACCAGCCTAAGGCAATTCTCAAACGATCGTTTGGAGGGGGTCAGTAGAATGGCATACTCGGACTTGGATGATGTGGATTACCTTGTTGAAGACAACGCAATGGATGAATTTGCTTATCACCGGAAATGGAAGAGACCCATGGTAGAATGGCACATTGGCGGTGCAAACTGGGAACAAAATGCAAATGATGGGAATGATTCTAGTAACTGGGGAGAGGCTCAACAATAGAGAGTTATCCCACTATTGGAATGGTTATAGCATAACCGAGGAAACTGAGAGCGCTATACAGTTAATGCCGACGATCAAACCTAGCACTTGCGCGTGCTCTCAAGAACTTGAGCAATTCCATAATCATCAAGGTTTTACCAACATCCGTGTCAAGGGTCCGGTAACACAACTTACTACCATGATGAATGGTGATGGAGGATGCAGATGCAAAGGAAGATAACACCTTCTCAGATTTCACCCTTGGCGGGGCCAAGAAAATAAAATCTGGATGATCGACCGAGAGACATTTAGCACTCCGCTTCTAATGTTCTCCTTGATGTGCTAGTGTAACCCATTCATAGATATGGTTTGATATCTAAAACATCAAGTAAAAAGGTCGGACTTCGGGAACACAAAAATCCATAGGGCAACTAGGGAGTAAATCCTACGAAATCCCTATGGGGGGGGTGGCCAACTTCCTCAAACAAGATACTATAATAATAGGTCTACCGGATGGGTGTGTTGGCCACGACATCCACCTTACCGGTTATCGAGAGACCAATATTATAGTTCTTAGGGAAATGTTCCAACCATCATATCTGCCTGAGATTCAGCTCTGGTTGGTGTTAGGATATTCCAGGCTCATCGAGTCTTAGGAAGAAAAATGAAAGTTTGCAACACAAATCGACGAGATGACATTGCGGGATTCTCGGGAGATGAACTACGATAGCAAGCTCCAAAACATGAGCTGGTTCTGCTACAAACATGTGAACACGCTGTCCCAGACAAGCATGACCACGTGGTAGTCTTATAATAAAACACTACCGAGTTCAGGTGGGGAACCATCAACGAGGATATCAAAATCCTTGCATAAGGTATACTCTTAAGAAGGAACTTCTTCTCCTTGAACAAATCAATCAGTGGCTTGGTGTGCTCGGAACACATATGGAATGAAGGTTGCAAGTCTCCAGACCACAGAATACTTCGCACGTATGCATGACTGACTTGGGATGATTCCAGAGGAAGCAAAACTAACTTTCTCAAATCCACGGCGGCAACTTTCACCAAATGCACGTGTATAAGAGGAAGTCACTCCTTTCATCAAACAAATACTTCATGAGTTAGCATGAAGAAATGCTTTCAAAAGTTTCCAACACTAGCTTAATGTTCAACAAAATCATGGAGGAGATAAGGATGTTGTCAATGGGCTCAACAACAATTCTTTCGGGTTTCCCTTTAAAAGGAATTCCATAGTTAAGAGAACAAGTGTTAGCATTGGTCAGACCCAAAAGATATAATGGTGTATGCTCGAGGGATCAACCACGAGTAAGACAACATTACGAATATCGTTGGTTCTGGTCTGATTGGATGATAGCCCATACTCAAATTATAGATGGGGTAAGACAATAGGTCCAACAACTGATCACAAGGACCAATTAATGAAGATATCATCTTTCTTCAACACACACACATACACAGAAAGATATCCCTTAACATGAACTAAGTCAAACAAGCTTTTATCTTCCAACTCTCCAAGTTGTTGTCTAGCTTAACCAACTAGCTCCGGGATATCCATCACAGATTCTTGGAGAAAGGGTGGTTCACAAGAACCCGACTTGATCACGAGCTCAACATAGCAGTCAGGTGACAACCTGGTAATACTTCCGAGAAGATATTCGGAAAATCACGAACCACCGGTATGTTACTAAGCTTGAGAACAATCTCGCTTTTGAGGGCAAGGCGATATGATCAAATGAGTGAGGACTTGACAAGATCCTAACTCATCAATCGAAGGGTGCACCGAAATAAGGACTAGGTAGCACGATCAGTCTTAGAAGGATGATTCAATAACCAACATACTAAGAATGAAATTATTATCCTTTAACTACCAAGCAACGAGGTTGCTGGGAGTATTGATTTCACACATCACAATTCATTTGTCGGTATTCCGATTGCATCAACACGAGGGCCGAGGAATGACTAATGATGGTGAGAAGTATCACTGTACCAAGAGTTCATAGGATGGTGTGCAATTCCTATAACAATCTCGATATAGAATAAGGTAATACTCCAAGGTAGAACAGAACCAAAAGCTGGATTGGCATTTGATCTGCGGAATACAACTACTTTGACCCAATCCTAGATATGGATGAGGTACTGGAGTTTGTTTCTCCTAGTCATTCCACGATAGAATGGCTTGACGGACCACAAAAGTAGTAGGCATCGATAAACGAACGCACGCACACTCTTGACTATCAATTGATAGATGAAGGTCAGTAGACAACTAAAGAGGGACAACTCAAAGGAACATATAACTTTCTGAGTTGTGGATGCATAGACTAGTATGTCGAACCAAGTTCAACATAATTCTTCCGGATAACCCATGCAGAAGGGTTGAGCTGGCAGAGTCACAATATAGCATGGAGAACTCATCAACAGCACTCTTGTTGTCATCTTTTGGTTCAGAAGAACTCCTGCCAAGAATGGTTCATGGTAATTGGAAGAAGGATGTACCACGAACCTCGAGGACTATCGCAAAGGTTACTACTATCCTAAAGGGACTAGCAAACACTATCAACATGAAGTAAGTAGAGTGAATCTCGGGTTCAAGAACCCAGGAATAGAATGCCTACTAACTAAATGGCATCACAGGATGCTTTCGATAATAAAGGCCAGAATCTTCACACTGGGAACACAAAACGTTGCTAGATTACTAGGTGACTCCCTAAAACACCTAGGGTCATAATAATTATTCCAACATATATGTCGAGGCAATAAATTACCTCAACTCACTAATTTGTGTGATTAATCTGACCAAAGGCACATCGGAAACAGAAGGAAGGGATTTGCAAATGCATCGGACTATTTAGAAACCTGGGATGACTCCGATAGCATAACGGCTGTAAATGCTCAAAGGATTGGAGACATGCTACAAAATGGTGGCATAGCCACTCAGAAGCACAATATCAAGGTTTCGATATCAACAATTAACATACGGAAGTAGAAACTGAACTCAAGCTTAGAACCATCAATCCTACAAGTCTGCAGATTAGTAACACGTGATCCTGATAGAAAGAAGAGATAGCCTAGTTCTTAATCCCCGTAGGAAAGATAAGATGACTCAGATCAGAAGGGCATGAGGTAAAGGAGTAAAAAGAGCCTTACGTTCCATCCCACAATCAATTCCCTTATATAACTAAAGAATTTCTAGACTCAACTTCGATCAGTTTGGCTTGGTAATCCTACAGGCAGTCAAGCTCTGATACCAACACTGTCAGGACCCCGACTCAATGCCACATCGATCTAGCATGTAACACCTCATATCACTTTGCGGCCTCACGCACGGTATTCCCACGGGTGTCGCCTTACCTTTGCCCGGGACCGTTTGCGCCTTTTGGCACACGTATATGACAGTGTCGCTAGCATCCATATGATAAGGAGCCCGGGGCTGACATGGCTAGTCGTAAACCCAAAGTGGCACAGACTTACAGGGACAGGCATCCATGACCCAGCATCGAACGTGTCGGTCATCAGCGAGTGAATCCAGGCTGTAGCACTGGGCTAGCAGGACTTCGGTGAACCGGGCTATAGCGGGCTAACAGGACTCCAGTATTCATCGCGTGACATTTCCCCGAAGGGACAGACACAGGAACGAAGAAGGACACATGCCGGCCAGCCTAAGTGTTCCGGAGCAGTAGCAAGCTACCATGGCTCGGTGGAAACACTAGGAGACATTTCCCGATAAGAGAGGCTACTAAAGATAAACAACTAGATAGTCAGATCCCACACATACCAAGCATTTCAATAACATACACACAATATGCTCGATATGTGCAAACACAACATGGCATCACAACATGACTCTACGACTCAAGTAATTTATTCAATAGGCTCCGAGGAGCGAGATATTACAAACAGGGGTCTCATGACCCAACATTCAGAGCATACAAATCAAAGCACAAGCGGAAGCTATCATGTCTGGGTACAGACATCTATAAATGAAAAAGGCTGAGAAGCCTGACTATCTATCAGATCCTGCCGAGGGCACAAGATCGTAGCTGAGGTATCAAGCTAAACGTCGAAGTCCACGTGGAACTACTAGCGAGACCGAAGTCTCTCTGCAAAAACATAAAATAGGCAAACGTGAGTACAAATGTACCCAGCAAGACTTACATCAGAACTAACTACATATGCATCATTTTCAACAAGGGGATGGTGGAGTTTAACTGCAGCAAGTCAGCTTTGACTCGGTGGCTATCCTAAACTACGACTGCGAGTAACTCTTTTGAGGTGGCGCACACGAGTCCACATATCCACCATATCAAAACACCACTATGGATCCGCTCCCGTCTCCCTACGAGAACGCCATCCATAGCACTCACACTTATCTTGCGTATTTTAGAGTATCCACTTTCACTTGTCTATGAACTGATATAAGCAATCCAGAAGTCCTTTTCCGCGAACACGGCTATTCGAATAGATGATGTTAACCCTGCATGGGTGTACTGCTTCATACATGTTTCCACCACTTAGCGTCTGCACACGACATGTGCTCGGCAGACTTCAAGCGAAAGCTGACGTGGGTGTAGACCACGACCTACCTAAACACTCAAGTCTCTAGTCCAGGTTTATCGCCTATTCGGGTTCCATCCATGAGGAGATCCGGCCGGAGTTTCACTCACAGCCCCAAACGATGTGAACAGGGTTCCCGAGATACCAAACGGGCATCTGGTACACCGTGCCACGTGCCTACCGCATCACAGCCCACCCCTCCGGTCAGCGCTGCCCACGGCCTCCAGCATACTACAAACACCAGAAACTACTTGCAACTCCTGGACAGAGGACAAGGGTGGATAAGAAGTCAAGCGGGGTCATATTTCAGGGCCCAATGTATGGTAGTAGCTGAATCATGGATCACAAACACAGAACTCAGTTCCTGAGGACGGCTTCAATGAGACAACCCACCATGTACTCCTACATGGCCTCTCACCGCTACCTTTACCAAATCGTGTTCACACACTTAGCTCACACACAGTAGGACATGTTCACACACCTCTGATTCATCCCCGATGAATCAGACCTGACACAACTCTAAGCAGTAGCAGGCATGACAAACAAGCATGAATGAGTAGGCACAACAGGGCTCAAACAACTCCTACTCATGCTAGTGGGTTCCATCTATTTACTGTGGCAATGACAGGTCATGCAAAGGATAAAGGGGTTCAGCTACCGCAGCAAGTAACAGATGAATCGGTGTTGTCCTAATGCAGTAAAAAGAGCAGGAGCGAGAGAGTGGGATTTTATCGGAATGAACAAGGGGGTTTTGCTTGCCTGGCACTTCTGAAGATAATATAGTTCTTCATCGGTGTCATCGATCTCGTCGTCGGAGTCACGTCTATCGAGAGGGGACAAACACCGGCAAACAAGAAAGAACACAATCAATGCAATGCACAATATGATGCATGCTATGACATGGCAATATGAATGTGTTTTGAGCTAATGCAACTAGCAACAGATTAAATGAAGTTGGTTTGAATACAAGATTCAAATTCAAACTCCATATGTGATTATTCAAATGCCATTTAATTGATTTGTGCTAAACAGCAGCTATAAGTTGTTCTAACATGCATGAAAATGGTACAGATGGATTCCTTGAATTTGTCTGATAATTTTTCATATATAATTTGTTTAATTTGGAGTTACGGTTGAATTTCTATGAATTTTAGAAGTTTTGGCATTTTCTGGAATTTCCTGAATAATATTAAATCCAGAAATGATTATGGCGTCAGCACCACGTCACAGTGACGTCAGCAGGGTCAACTGGGCTGGCTCGGTCAAACCTGACGTGTGGGGGCCACACGTCAGTGACACAGGACCTAATCCTGGTCAAACCCAGCGCTGACTGGGGTTTGACCAGGGGTGGGGCCCGCTGTCAGTGTCACTAGGTGTTGACTAAGTGCGTCATTAGCCCGAATTAGTCTGCCACGTCACCCTCGCCGGAGTTACGCCGGCGGCGACCAAAACGACGGCGGAGCGTTTCGGAAAAACGCTACGGGGCTCCATTTTGAGCGCGGTTTGTGGCTACGGCTTGCTGGCGTTCTTGTGCATCTAGTGGTAGGAGCGACAGCAGCTGGGATGGCCTGAGTCGACGGCGACGAGCACTTCCGCGGCGGCCGGAGTTCGGGCACCCGCGGGTTTTGCGTTGCGGTGCGCGGGAGGGGAAGCTGGTTGGTGTGTTGGGCTCCTGGGGGCTTTATGAGCACGGTGAAGCACTCCGTCGTGGGCATGCGCGGCTATGGCCACGGCTGCGCCATGGCCGGCGGCGAGAAACTCTCGGCCGCGGTGGAGGAAGGGGCTAGGGGATGAGCGCGAGCTTGAGGGAAGGGGGAAGAGGAATAGGGGCTCACAGTGGACTGGACGGAGGGGTCGGCGAGCTCGGGGAAGCTTCTGCGACGGCGAATTTACGGCGGCGATCTCCGGGCACCGGGGATGAAGACGACGATGCTCCAGTCGACTGGGGCCTCCTCTGGTCGCGTGCGTCGGTGTGCAGCTCCATGGGGTCGGAACGGAGCTCCTGAGCTCATCGGAAGGGCGAGGGGTGGCCGGTGGCTATGGATGCGACGGCGGCGCCCTCCGGTGGCTCTCGGTGGTGCTCCAAATCGGGAGAGGGAGAGAGCCAGAGCGAGCAGAGGGAGGGATAGCGGTCGGGGACGACTCCGTGGCGTCGCTAGAGGGCTCGGGGAGGAAGCAGGAGGTGGCCAGGGGAAGCAGGAGGTGGCGCGCGCGGCGGCGTCGCGGTGTCTGTCCTCCTGGCAGGGAGGAAGACGACAGGGGGGGTGGAGATGGGCTGGGCTGGCCAGGTGGGCCTGGTGGGCTGCAGAGGTAAGTCCAGGTAAGGTTTCTCTCCTCTGTCTTTTATTTCTATTTAATTCTGTTTTCTATTTTCTGTAGTTTGTTTTGATTTAGTTTTAGACACTAAACCATTTTATAAAATCCTGGAAATAGTTATGTGGCTAGGACTAAAATATAACAAACCACATAAAATGTTCCAGTAATTATTGGACATATATTATTTATATATCAAATATATATCCAATGCAAATAGCTATTTATTTAATTCAAAGGCCCAAAATAATTAACTCTGAGATACCAAAAATATTGTTTTGAGTTTTACCTCTTTGCAATATTTTCAGAGACTAAGAGGAACATTTTCTTGGACTTCTTTGAGGAGATTTTAATGTTGATCATTTTTAGAAGGTTTCTGAGGCTTTGAAAATTCCTCAATTCAAATTTCATTTGAATTAAAACATGATACTCACATGAGGTCTAGCCTAGTGCATAACAGGACCAGGGATGTGACAGGGACCTAGAAATTTACCCGAGGACACACATGTGATTTTTCAACAAGCTTTGGTGCACTGGAGCATGTGCTTGTATTTAAAATTTGAATTATGCACACAAAGGTGACACGTTCCCTCTCAGAACCATGAGCCTTCTTGAGAGAAGCTCCGGTTTGCAAGAAACTTGTACCAAAACTTGTTCCTATTCTGCAAAATTGTTTACCATGGCATGGTAGTACCATGACATGACACCATGCCAAGTTTCATGATTTTCAGGCGTGTTTTGGATTTACAAGAATTTTAAAACCAAGCTTCTCAATGTTCTCGGCCGAACCACGATGCCCAGATGTTTGAATTTCATTCCCATTTCTTGCATGGGACCTAGAAATTCACCCGAGGACACACATGTGATTTTTCAATCAACTTTTGTGCACGGGAGCATGTGCTTGTAGTTCAAATTTGAATTATGCACATTAAATGACCAGAAACTCAATTAATGTATAAAAAGGCCAAACGAACCCGGAATAATTCGAAAAATTAATAGGGCACTCATATAGTTCTATGATGCCTCTGTAAAGAAAATCTTGGGGGAGGCAGCATATATTGTTTCGCACACAAGGTATAAAGAAATAAAGAAATTAGCACACGTATTAAATTCTTTGGTTCTTATTATTTATGTCACTAGTTGTGTATCACTACTCAGTTTTGCCATTAGAAGTTACAACTACTCAAAAAATCCCGTCGATCCGTGAGATGCCTGCTCAAAAATGCAATTAGATATCTAAAAAATGCCATCGTTAAGTTAGATGTTTGCTCAGAAATGCCATTAGACATTGTTATTTTCACGTCAAACCCGTTGACCATGTTACATGACAAAAATAAGCCAATTCTCACAATGATAAGTTAATGGTGTCCAGCACAACACACCCCTCAAATAAAACTAAGCACCCTGGAATTCTTTGACAAAACTAAGCACCCTGAAATTCTTTGACAGCTAAACTGCTGGCTATATGATGTTGGCCATATATATTGTATGTATATAATGTGAAGAAACGAGTGGAAGTACTATACCAACTAAAAGATGAAATGAATGAAATATAACGAGAAGAAACATAACATAGTTCTGGTGGGGGCTCAGCACAACACACCCCTCAAATAAAACTAAGCACACCAGAAATTAAACTAAGCAACTAATCTAGTAGACACTGCATTAGAACCACCATGAGCAACTACACTGCCACCTTACCCGGAGTCCTCGTCCACGTCCTCGACTCCGTCCTTGTCCCTCTTCCTCTTGGGCGATACTTCTTTGCTTGAACCGCACACTTGGATCTTGCTCTTCATCCAACCCTTGTAGATATTGAAACAAAGGTAGCCATCCATTGCAACATAGTGGATGTGGTCTATGTCTAGTACAGTCCACTGCCATGCACGATGAAACGTCGGCAGAGGTTTCTTCAGTTTACCGTACGAAGGATGAACCATGGCTCCTGCCAGGGTCAGCATTGAAGGCTGATCACGGTAGGGCACCATCCCTTCCTTCTGGAGGTCGAAGGGGTCTCCTACAACGATGCCTATCCGACCCAGGATTTCCTTGTCATTCCTAAAGTCTATAGTAACAAATTTGACTCGGCCGCCCTTGAGGAACTTCTTAAATTCCTAGCACTCAACGTCAGCATGGCATATGTGGTAGACCAAGAATAAGTCATGCACGCAAACCTGGATCACGGCGGGCTTCTTCTTCTCTGCCTCCTTTAGATTCTTCTCGCTTCCCACGATTGTGGTGTACTCAACATCTAGCCCAGCGACCCACTCATCATTTGAGTTTTCGAACATGCGTTTGAAGCAAGCAAGGCATTCTTTCACCGTTGCGGAAGAACAGGTGTAGATGACAGCGAACTCATCGCCGGTGATGGTTCTAACCTTGTACTCACCGCCGATCATGGAGATTTGGATGCCATGGATTTGGGAGGAGGGTTAGGATTAGTAGAACTGTCGTAATGTGAAAGGACAGGATGACTAGGAGTGGTTTATTGATTGTAAAAATGTCGAGTGGGGGGCGTGTGCGAATGGCAGGGTAGTGGCTTGCCTAGTGGATAAATGGATTCATGCATAGTACTATGGGGGCCCAATTAGATGTCATGTCTACTCGACGCCCAATTAAATGGCTTTCGATGTCATGTCAAGCGTCGGGAAAATTACAGGTGATATGAAGCTTTCCATTCTCCCATGATACAGGCTTCCGAGAGCCCTTGGATCTTAGATCGAATGGTTGCATGGCGTGATTCTAGACCTATGGGTGAATATCCTATCCTGGAGAGTTATTCAGCAAATTTTCAGCAACTTAGCATGCGACCGTTCGATCTCAGATCCAAGGGCTGCCAGCAGCCCGTATCATGGTCACGCCTACCACGACCGTTGCCTCGCTCGCGGGTCGCGCCCTTGGAGATTTAACATGGTGCGTTAGGCTATCTGATGTTGGCATGTCATACATAGTCATCACTTAGTCACTCATACAACAAGGTTAGCTATAAGGTTGGCTATAAGAGTATTTTTGTTTACTTCTCTCTGTCTCTTTCTTTGTAGTATTTATTGCATTTGCCAAGGAGTGACCTCTTCCAATGAAATGGTGCTTAGATGAGGTGCTATGGGCATTAAATGGCTTAGCAACTCAAGTCCCCAATGCATAGGTGCTTAGTTTTTTGTTGCTAAGTTTGCTTCATCTAGGTACATGCGCTTATCACTGTTTCTTCCTGGGGTCACCAAACTAGTCTCTCTCTTCTTAATTAACTTGCCACATCAGACTTTATGCCTATGTGGTAGGCTTAGCACCTGTAGGATCAAGTACAATAGTGGGCTATAAGCCCGCTTTACATGGAATTTTTGCATATGTGGGGGAAAGAGGCAAGGAAAAAGTGGAGGATGGGCTATCAAGCAAGAGCCAGCCTCTACATGGTGGAGCATCGGGAGAGGCACCTGTATGGAGGTGGTCAGGAATCGGGAGACTCGCGTCGGTCGTAGCGCCATAGTTAAAATGATAATGGCAAGTCAAATCACCGGGCCCCACCTGTCCAACAGTAACTCACTGTCAAATCACACAACCCTACGTTTGCAGCAATCTACTCCCTCATCTTCTCGCATCTCCTCGAACCGACGAGGTGGAACTGCCCCGCCTACCACGCGGGAAAAGCCCCGCCCTCGACTTTTCAATAGTACAGTATACTAATTTTGTATCCATGGATTGCTCCATGGAGTAAAGCCTCAAGAAAACGGTGGTACACATGTACGAAGTATACAGCACGTCTGTCGCGTTTGCGTCGCACCCCAGACGGTCGGTCGGTCTGGCACACCGCTCTCCAAATGGAACACGCGTCATATTGCATTTGCACACACATGTGGGACCGCAATTGAGTACTGACCATAGGCACACTCCTCAGCCCCGCAAGTCGGGTGAGTTAATAGAAGAGAGAGACGAGTGATAGTACTACTAGAGAAGTGTTGTAGGAGTACATACGTTAGTGCTTGGACGATCCCTGCAAGACACGAAAGATCAGTTCGTCCATGCATGTGACCAAACTCCAGCAGACACGCCTGGATTGGCTATCGTCTACATATCATGCAGGCTATGTTGTACAGGGATGTAGTTCTGGTGAGAACCTAAAAAAAGGTTTCTTGTCATCTTGCAAAATTAGGTGTCATGTGCTTCGGATCACTGCGAGGGTTAAACAGCGACAACTGAGTTGGGCTAGTCATTGGGGCACGAAGATTACTTGGTTGTCATCTAGGTCAAGTCGGCTATGGGTTTAATCAATTTTTTCGAGCTTCTTGTTGAAGAGATTGATTGGATAGGAAGCTCCTGCTCATTACCTGATTCATCATAATAAACACTAGGAGGGTATTGGGAAATATTTTCCCTTTCATTAGTACTCTCTTCATATTCTATTTTTTTTTCTTGTCTTTAGGTAATTGGCAATATAAGGATTCTCAATACAATTTACCATACAACACATATAAGTTTCCTCTAGATGAAAATCAAGAAATCTCTCGAGATTAAATTTTGGAATACCTTAGTTATACGTTTCATTTCTTCATACCCCAAAAGAAGACTATGCTCTTTATGATGCTCAAGGGTAATCAAGTTATCATAATTTTTGGACACGATTTGATCATGAAACAATTTGCATTGGATATTTAAATGACCATGTTCAATGCAAAGTTCACAAGGATGGAGAAAAAAAATCTTTCAGCAAAACCATCTAGCCTCTCTTGGAACTTTTTCGTTTCTAAATATTTATGCTTCTTACAAAATCTATCCTCCCTTTTTGTTGTGCAAATGCATTCTGAATTCACTCCACAAAATTGACATTCTTATATGAGTCATCATTATCATGACTAATGCAATCAACATTAACATCATGGATATTCAAAGAATCCAAACTAGCAATATTGCAATCATGCCCATCATCCAACGTTTTTATGACATAAATTTTGTTGAATTCTTTTTCTAGCAATTGAGCACAATTATCGGAATCCTTATTCTCATTATAAACATTATAAAGATAAAGAACAACTTGAGGTAACCCAATCTCCATTTTTTATGTAGTTTTCTATTATAAAACCAAACTAGTGCTAAAACAAGAAACTAAAAGATTCAATTGCAAGATCTAAAGATATACCTTCAAGCACTCACCTCCCCAGCAACGGCGCCAGAAAAGAGCTTCGTTGACGGGATGTGAGTGCCGCTTACCTAACCTCCCCGGCAACGACGCCAAAAAAGTGCTTGATGTCTACTATGCAACTTTATTCTTGTAGACTCGTGTTGGGCCTCCAAGCATAGAGTTTTGCAGTACAATAGCAATTATCCCTCAAGTGGATGACCTGAGGTTTATCAATCCATGGGAGGTGTAGGATGAAGATGGTCTCTCTCAAACAACCCTGCAACCAAATAATAAAAAGTCTCTTGTGTCCCCAACACACCAAATACAATGGCAAATTGTATAGGTGCACTAGTTCGGCGAAGAGATGGTGATACAAGTGTAATATGGATAGTAGATATTGATTTTTGTAACAGGAAAATAAAAAACAACAAGGTAGCAATTGATAAAACGGAGCACAAACGGTATTGCAATGCTTGAAAAAGAGGCCTAGGGTCCGTACTTTCGCTAGTGCAATCTCTCAACAATGCTAATATAATTGGACCATATGACCATCCCTCAAAGTGCAACGAAGAATCACTCCAAAGTTCCTATCTAGCGGAGAACATAAGAAGAAATCGTTTGTAGGGTACGAAACCACCTCGAAGCTATTCTTTTCGATTGATCTATCCAAGAGTTCGTACTAAAATAATCACCAAATAATTTCAGATTCATAATACTCAATCTGACACAAAGAACCTCGAAGACTGCCCCAAGATTTCTACCAGAGAAACAAAGACAAGAACGTGCATCAACCCCTATGCGTAGATTACCCCAATGTCACCTCGGGAATCCGCGAGTTGAGTGCCAAAACATATATCAAGTGAATCAAAATAATACCCCATTGTCAGCACGGGTATTCATATGCAAGACATATATCAAGTGCTCTCAAATCCATAAAAGTATGCAATCGATAAAACAAAATCTCAAAGGGAAAACTCAATTCATCACAACAACATAGAGAGGGAGAAACACCATATGATCCAACTATATTAACAAAGCCCCCGATACATCAAGATCGTGCCATCAAGAACACGAGAGAGAGAGAGAGAGAGAGAGATTAAACACATAGCTACTGGTACAAACCCTCAGCCCTGAGGGTGGACTACTCCCTCCTCATCATGGTGGCCGCCGGGATGATGAAGATGGCCATCGGTGATGATTTCCCCCTCCTACGTAGTGCCGGAACGGGGTCTAGATTGGTTTTTCGTGGCTACAGAGGCCTGCGGCACGGAACTTCTGATCCAGGGTTACCCTCAGGGTTTTTGGAATATTTGATGATTTATAGGGCGAAGAGGGGGTGCCGGAGGCCATCGAGGTGGGCACAACCCACCTGGGCGCGCCTGGGCCCCATGCGTGCCCTGGTGGGTTGTGCCCCCTCGGGGCACCCCCCAGGTGCTGCTCTAGCCCATTGTATGTCTTGTGGTCCATAAAAAATCCACAAAAAGTTTCACAGTGTTTGGACTCCGTTTGATATTGATTTCCTGCGATGTAAAAAACTAGCAAAAAACAACAACTGGCACTGGGCACCGGGTCAATAGGTTAGTCAAAAGAAATGATATAAAGTTGCTATAAAATGATTGTAAAACATCAAAGAATGATAATATAACAGCATGAATACTTCATAAATTATAGATACGTTGGAGACGTATCAGCGGTCGGCACACATGGCAGCTATAGTGACCTTGTCCGCGTGTGCGGTCGCAATTTGCTTCTCCGCTGCCAGATGCTACTAAGCTCCACGTTATAATGTGTGCAAAATGGTTGTGGGCGGCGCTTAATTGGAGGACGGGGCCAGTGATTTTGGCGGAAGGTGTCGCGTCGTGGGTCGGGGCATGTGGGACGGGGAAGGAGAGGATGGTGTGGGTGGGGTGTGGATTACCTGACCATATCGATGAGGCCGCGCAGCAAGAAGAAGGGTCGCCGGCGAGGAGGCCTCACATCAAGAAGAAGGGTCACCGACGAGGAGGCGCGCTGCAAGAAGAAGGGTCGCTGGCGAGGAGGTGTGCTACTTCTTGAGCTTGCGTTGGTTTTTCCCTTGAAGAAGAAAGGGTGATGCAGCAAAGTAGAGATAAGTATTACCCTCATCTAGAGAACCAAGGTATCAATCCAATAGGAGAGAACGCACAAATCACCAATACCTGCACAAACAATCAAACACTTGCACCCAAAGAGATAAAGGGTTTGTCAATCCCTTCACAGTCACTTGCAAAAGTGAGATCTGATAGAGATAGATAAAACTAAACAAAAGATCAAGTAAATATTTTTGGGAGTTTTTGGTTTATAGATTGGAAAGTAAAAGATTGCAGAATAGTAGATCGGAAACTTATATGATGGAAAATAGACCCGGGGGGCATAGGTTCCACTAGAGGCTTCTCTCAAGATAGCAAATAATATGGTGGGTGAACAAATTATTGTCGAGCAATTGATAGAAAAACGCAAAGTTATGATGATATCTAAGGCAATGATTATGAAATATAGGCATCACGTCCATGTTAAGTAGACCGATTCCTGCTTGCATCTACTACTATTACTCCACACATCGACCGACTCTTCCCTGCATCTAGAGTATTAAGTTCATGAAGAACAGAGTAACGCTTTAAGTAAGATGACATGAT
Organism: Triticum dicoccoides; assembly: GCF_002162155.2. Lineage (NCBI taxonomy): Eukaryota > Viridiplantae > Streptophyta > Magnoliopsida > Poales > Poaceae > Triticum > Triticum dicoccoides. The sequence goes on from NC_041382.1 coordinate 422,497,484, forward strand.
GTAGATGAATAAACTCAAGCAATATGATGTAAACCCCATCTTTTTATCCTCGATGGCAACAATACAATATGTGCCTTGTTGCCCCTATTGTCACTGGGAAAGGACACCACAAGATTGAACCCAAAGCTAAGCACTTCTCCCATTGCAAGAAAAACCAATCTACTTAGCCAAACTAAACCGATAGTTAGAATTACAAATATATCAAATCATGCATAAAAGAATTCAGAGAAGATTCAAATAATATTCATAGATAAGCTGATCATAAATCCACAATTCATCGGATCTCAGCAAACACACCGCAAAAGAAGATTACATCGGATAGATCTCCAAGAACATCGAGGAGAACATGGTATTAAGAATCAAAGAGATAGAAGAAGCCATCTAGCTACTAGCTATGGACCCGTAGGTATGAGGTAAACTGCTCACGCTTCATTGGAAGGGCAATAGAGTTGATGTAGATGCCCTCCATGATGAATCCCCCCACTACAAAAAAATACACATTTGTGACATTTTGGGCCGAACGAAAAAAAATTCTGGCATACATATGACACTTCTATGACGATAATTGTGACAAAACCCGGTATCATCATAGATGTGGTGGGCTCCTACTTCTATGACAAAAAATCATGACAAAAAATGGACTTTTCGTCCTGGGCGGGCCGGAGACGCAGCTGCATGACATTCTTTGGGCCGTCCATGACGGAAAAAACCGTGGTAGAAGCGAGGGGGAGGAAAATTTCGGGGAGTTCCCGGCTACGGTGGGAGGTCGGGGGCCGAGCGATGCGCGTTTCTCTCGTACACGTACGCGTGTGTGTGGGAGGCGTTGGCTCTAACTGAACCCGAGTGAGGCGTTGGGCTCTAACTGAACCCGAGCGATTGCACTGCAGGCTACGCGTTACTGAACCCCGAGCGATCGATCGATGGCTATTAACTGAACCCAATCGAGCGATTCCTTCGCTACTGCTGCTAACTGAAGCCGATCGATGCTGCCTCTGGATGAACAGTGAGCGTTGCAGGGGGGTTGGATCAACAGTTCCCGGTGGGGGTGGATGAACAGGACCCCGTGGTGTTGCCTCTGGATGAACAGGACCCCGATCGATCGAGCCGGTTGGGGCTGGATGAACAGGACCGCGTGGAGGGCTAGATGAACAGGACCACCCCGTGGGGGGCACGATGAACAGTAGACGGTGGAGGGTAGGATGAACAGTAGCCCATGGAGGGGTGGTTGAATAGGAGCCCGTGGAGAGGGCTAGTTGAACAGTAGCCGGTGGAGTAGCGCGCGGTGGAGGCTAGATGAACAGGAGCCTGTGGATGAACAGTCGCAGGTGGAGGCTGGAGGAGGTCGACGGTGGATGAATAGTAGCTCGTGGAGGCTGGAGGGGGTCGACAGTGGAGATGAACAGTATCCCGTGGAGTCCCGTTTTGCGGTACGCCACACCCCTCCCGATGAACAGGACCCCCGTTTCGACCGTAGCTCTCCAACACAAGTCCGTTTCGTCCGTTTTGCGGTACGCCACACCCCTCCTGATCAACAGGACCCCCGTTTCGACCGTAGGAGGTCCGTTTCCTCCGTTTTGCGGTACGCCAGACCCCTCCCGATCAACAGGATCCCGTTTCGAATGTGGTCGGTCGAACACAAGGCCGTTTCCTCCGTTCTGCGGTACGCCAGGCCTCGTTTCAGTCTCCTGTTCCGTCCAAGCCCTCCCGATGAACACGACGCATTCCGTTGCATCCCCATGAACACGACGCATTATGTTGCCTCCCCATGAACACGACGACGATGCTGTTTCTCCGTTCCGACCCAGCCATGTACACGAGCCCTCGCCGTACTTATGCGCGAGTAGGCGTTCGAGACCCCGCCCGTATGTACACATACGTGGCCGTATTTTCTTTCTTGCACCCCGACCGCTGTACGTACGTGTACATGCTACGTGCGCGCCTCTACATCGACCAGTATATATGTATGTACACGTTCGCGACCAGAATGACAACGCTACGTACGCTTCGACCAGGTGGGTCCCGACTGTCAGGCACTTCCTTGCGTGCGAAGATGTAGCTGGTGGGTCCCAGCAGTCAGGGGGGTGAATCGTTTTGTTTTTTTTGCCCGGACGCACTTCCTTGTGTGCGAAGGTGTAGCTGGTGGGTCCCAGCAGTCAGGGGGGAAACGTTTTTTTCGCAAAATACGGTGGCCCGTCCGGTGGGTCCCCGCTGTCAGGGGGAGGAATAATTATTTTACACGTAATAAGGAGGCACTTCCTTGCTACGGCCGTGGACCCAGCTGTCAGCCTCTCCACGTACAGTCCATGTCCGATGGAAGTCGTTCCTTGACCACGTTGACCACACCGCGCCGAGAGCACCAGGGCGGTGGACGATGGCAAGGCCTAGGAAGGGGACGACAGGGAGCCGGGGAAGACGCGGCAGTGGAAGCCCGCACGGAGAGGAGTATGAGGATTCACTGGTTCGGCTGCGGTGTGAGGCTGCCGTCGCTGCAGGGCCTGGCCAGCGGTGGGAATAGTAGGGGGCGGTGAGGCCTCCGCGGCAGCACAGTCGGCCATGAGAGGCAGGAGCATGCGGCACGACCGGCGCTGCTTTGGGCGGCTGGAGCAAGAAGACCAGAGGTTGAAGAAGCACTACGGCCGTTGGATGGACATCGTACGGTCACTGGAGCTAGAATCGTTCATATTGACTAAAGTTGACAAAGGCCCCTGTCCTAGTCAACTTAGTAGGCCCACATGTCAGCCTCCCACCATGGTGGGTCCCAGCTAGCAGGGGGAGTATTCATTTTTTTGTGCGTAATAAGGAGGCACTTCCGGTGGGTCCGAGCTGACAGCGGGGGGAACGTTTTTTTCGCAAAATACGCTGGCCCGTCCGGTGGGTCCAAGCAGTCAGGGGGGAACAATTTTTTCGTGAAATAAGGTGGCCTGTCCGATGGGTCCCTGCTGTAAGGTGGAGGAATAATTATATTGCGCGTAATAAGGAGGCACTTCCTTGCGGCCGCCTGGACCCAGCTGTCAGCCTCTCCACGTACAGTACTCTTTCGATGGAAGTCGGTCGTTGACCATGTTGACCACTCCGTGCCGAGAGCACCTGGGTGGTGGTCTGGACGACGGCGAGGCCTGGGAAGGGGATGATGCGGAGACGGGGAAGATGCAGTAGTGGAAGCCCGTGCAGAGAGGAGTACGAGGGTTCACTGGTTCAGCTGCGGTGTGAGGCTGCCGTCGCCGCAGAATAACAGGGGGTGTGGGTGAGTGGAGGGATGGCCTGGCTGGTGGTGGGAGTAGTATGGGGGCGGTGAGGCCTATGCGGCAGCACAGCCGGCAATGGGAGGCAGGAGCAGGCGGCACGACTGGCGCCGCTTTGGGCGGCTGGACCAATAAGTCTAGAGGTTGAAGAAGCACTACGGTCGTTGGATGGACATCGTACGGTCACTGAAGCTAGAAACGTTTATTATTGACTAAGTTGACAAAGCCCTTGGTACGCTCCAACTTAGTAGGCCCATAGGTCAGCCTCCAAAACGGTGCGCCCCAGATGTCAGGGGGAGGAATCATTTTTTGGGCGGCCGAAGCTAAGAATATCCGAGATTGAAGAAGAAGCACGACATCCGTTGGATAGACATCCAACGGCCACTGCTACTAGAACCGTGTGTTGACTATAATAAGTTGGCAAAGCCTTGCATACGCGTCAACTTATTTTTTTAGGGGGCACGTCACTTAGTAGGCCCACAAGTGTGTGGCAGAGAACTTATAGCCCATTTGCGTTTTGTAAGAATGTACAGCCCATTTTGGAATTCTAATGGAATTTACAACAACCCATTTACAGTTTGTTAAAATTACAACCCATTTTCTAGCTAGGACAATGATTAATAATTTCAACCAACCGTTGAAGACAGAATTCAATAAAATTTCCCACATTTTGATGGGCTCCGAAATATTTTTATCCTGAAATTTCTAGTCAGGTTAAATATAAATTTGTATTACATAAAAATCCAATGAAACATTGCGCGCGCAACAATGAAAATTTAAGATTTTCAAAATCCATAAATAATATTTTATAAACTAATTTTGTGTTTGGTGCATTTTTTTATAGTTACTGCCCAGTTTTTATAATTACATCCCATTTATTATTTTTAAAGCCCATTTTCCTGTTAAGCCTAATGCATCCCTCCTAGGAAAGATTTGCAGCCCAGCGGGGCGGAGAATAACAAGTTGACCTTGCCTGGGTATTCCTCAAAAAGACGTATAGCTGGGCTAGCCATTTTCATCTTGAAAAAATTAGTATCTGGGCTGGATATCTGGCCTGGGCTAGATGGGCCACAGCCCGCCTAGTTAATACCCTGCTCTCCTCTGAACAACAACGAAATCATCGCCAAGAAAAACTCTGCAGTGCTCACGCCTCAAAAACACAAATATTGCTCGAGCTGCTTGGTCCCAGCTGTCGGCCGCACCTTGTGCAATTCTCTCGTTTATATTGACTACATAGGTTGACAATGGTGTGGGACCGTGATGTCACAAAACCAGGAGAAAGAAAAAATATATAGTTGTACATAATAAGGAGGCACTTGCGTACGTACGGCTATGGCCCTAGTGGGTCCCTAGTGTCATCCAGTCAAAATAAAGTCATCTCCTGAATCCTCATGTTCGTTGACGATGTTAACAATGCTCGGCGCCACGGCGAGCGCAACAACTCGAAGGACAATGGAGAGGGCCTCGCGGGCCCTACGGATGGTCTGATACAGCGCCCGCTACTCATTCAGGAAGCCAGGATCATCGGACACCTATGAGCACCTTCGAGAAACTGAGACGGCATGAAACGATAAGGCCGCGCTTGGGAGCTCTGGTTTATTTCCAACCTGTATTAACATACAAGTGTAATTTACTCTTCATCGAAAACAACGCGTAAAATACAGGCATAATGAAACCGAGGGCCCGAGGTCTGTAAGTAAAATCGGCGGGTTACGCATGGAATTTGAGAGACCAGTGTATATTTTACGAGCACTGCTATATGGACGACATTACCAGACGATACATGCACGACGTGCGTATCATGCCATCCATGGGCAAGGCTGAAACAGCAGCTAACGGCTGGATTAGCAATCATCCGAGTGTCGTTCAGCGTTTTTATCGTGTGTCAAGTACTTCCGATATTTTACTAGTCGAAATCGACCAACCAAGCGCCTTCGCCCGAGACCATCTGCTTTAATTTACAAGGGTCGGTTTTACAAGCGGTTTTGGTTGGAAAACGATGATCCAATCACGGCCTAATATCATGAGTTGGTCGGAAGATCATATGGTTTCACGTCTAACCTACCCGACTTGTCGTATAGGCTATGAATGAAACATCAGACGATGAACTTCTTAAGCACGGAAACAATAGAAGAGGATGATCTTCTTAACAAGCAAATCACTGGCATTAGATCAACATGCAAAACAATACGAAGCATTATTCTTAGGAGGCACGGTGAATAGCTCGTGATGCCGCATGCCACAACATTCCAAGCTCAACTTTGCAATCAAACACAAGGCCTGGCATTACATAGACAATATTTAGAACAAACTCTTAACACAGGAATATCTCAGCAGAGTAACTATTTACTTCTAAACTGAACACGGGAATAGGAAAAAACACTCGACGCTGCTCACAGCAAGGGCGTCCCACTCAAAAATATCAAATGCATGTCTTCTGGCTAACATCAATGAGCAAATTTTGACAAGGTTTTCCAATTCCAATATATTAAACTAATGTCTTCTTGCTAACATCAATGATTAAACTTTGACAAGCTTTTCCCATTCAAAATATGTAATGCCTATGATCGTGGAGTCCTGTCGTAGCTTTTATACTTGTTTGGGCACTTTTTGCCCATGGCACTCCATGTATTGTTAAATTGCCAATGGTCTCTGCAGACTAGTCATGTCATCGGTGTCTAATAATACTCTGTAAAGCTTCTCGGTCATTCCTTCTGTAATGTAGCACAAACAGTGACTGCTTCTTTTTGCAAAGTGGAATGACCAACTAGACCCAGTAATGCAGCAGTTTGCCTTACACATTGGCTCCTTTTGTGCAGTTCAACTAAAATTGAAGTCGTAATAAAACCGAGCTTTATTTTTGATATCCCTGTAAGCAACAATAGGTATAAGGGAAACAATTACTAAGAAATAACGGTTGATGACCTGTACTTCCAGAAGAAAAGCATCTACTGATCTACTTTATCTTAATGGGAAACAAAGTAGGAGAGTAGCAATTCTCCATCAGTGTGATTCATTCATATTGACTGAGACATTATCTTAACAATTCCTTGTTTCAACATGTATAAAGAATGACAAAGCTTATAAAGGGGGTGATGCTGAATTTATTGTAACAAAGCAACAAGCATCATGTCTGGGTTGGTCCCATTTTTGTTCACTACTTAATGGGAAAAGACAGCAATACAATAGCTTCAATTCATCATTTATTTAAAACAGTACCAATACAAGTAGCACAGCATCTCAAAACACACTGCACGATCATGTGGATGAAGGCAAGTACCAACCTGTCAAGACGCACACAAGATCACGTACGAATCTGCCAACACGAATAGGAAATCCAATCTCGTTTTGTGCAGTTGCACTGAAATCAAGAAAAGTGTTTCGCGTAGCGAAGCAAAATGTCACAATAGCAACAAGTTGAATAGATATCCCTGTATAAACAGAGGCAAAAAAGGAATCAATTACTGGCTAATAAAGGAGGATGAAACATGCGGCCACAAAAATGGTAATCCCGTCAATCCCTAACAAGAGTTGCAGTTTTGAAATAAGATTCAGTAGTTAATTCTGAGAGTGGCATCAATTACTAGCTTATAAAGGGGGTGATGTTGAATTTGTTGTAACAAAGCAACAAGCATCATGTCTGGGTTGGTCCCATTTTTGTTCACTACTTAATGGGAAAAGACAGCAATACAATAGCTTCAATTCATCATTTATTTAAAACAGTACCAATACAAGTAGCACAGCATCTCAAAGCACACTGCACAATCATGTGGATGAAGGCCTGTACTGACCTTTCATGAGACCACCAACATAAAATACGAATCTACCAACACGAATAGGAAATCCAATCAAGTTTTGTGCAGTTGCACTAAAATCAAGCAAAGTTGACGGTGTGACATTTAAGTTTTCTATAGCAACAAGTTGAATAGATATCCCTATTTTAAGAGGCAAAAAAGAAAACAATTACTGGCCAATAAAGGAGGATGAAACATGCGGCCACAAAAAGAAGCATCTACCTTATCTTGATGGAAAACAAAGTATAGGACAGTAGCATTTCTAAAATGGTTGCACTGATTCATATTAACAGAGAAATTCTTTTAAAATGGATCAGTAGTTAATTTTGAGATTAACAACAGCAAAATAGCTGCATGGGACATGCCAGCACCATGTGCGTCCACATGTATAAATGGGTGATGTAGAGTATGTAGCCAAGTAGCATATATGCGCTGGTCCCATATTTGTTCTCTTTGAACCTTCTTCCTATGTGAGGGCAGCAAATCTAGTCCTGCACAAACTACCCGACCCCCCAGTTTCTTTCCCTTTTCAACAAAGAGATCGGTTCCTTACAGATGTGTGTACTGGGTTACCCCATTTTTCCCTTTTCGACCTACAAAGCGACTGGATAGCCAGTCTATACTACTTTCCGTCCCTCCTTTCCTCATTGAACCACGTCCTAGATTCTTGCTCCAGCCCACCGCACCCTTCATTCCTCTTTGAACCAAGACCTAGATTCGACTACAGATCAAAAAAGATCCACATGCAGGTAGAGCAACGACGTTTTCAAAGACTTATACCTTAGGGTCGTCGGGATGTGGCAAGGCGTGCGGCAGGAGGCCGGATCTGCCCACACTAAGTACGGCAGCAAGGAAGAAGGGGTCGGTGGCCCTCCCGCACAGGCGCTGGGTGAAAGAGAACAGCGCAGCCGATAGTGGATTGCCTCCCTCACCGAAGGCGATAGAGTGAACGTTGCACCTCCTCCCCTTCCCGGTGCGACGGGATACGAACGCCTCCTTCACTAGCTGTGAGGGGGGAGAGAGAGACAAGAGGCCAACACAGTCTTGTTTAGATCTGGTGAAGAGAGGGTGAGAGACTGTGAATATAGCAAACCCTAGCAAATGTATCTAGACTCATTTTAGTGCTAGATACCTCTGTATCTAGACAAATCTAAGACAAGTAATTCGGAACGGAGGGAGTAACATATATGTAGTGCGGCGAGCGTGTGGAGAGTGCAATCCCTAGTGAACAAGCGCTGAGGCTCTCGCTTATATATATACTACTGTAGTACGGACTGAGCTCTGGTGCCTTCACTGCACCTGCTTTTGGCTGTATGACAGGTGAGCCGGCCACATTTTGGGCCCACCTGTTGTAAAACCCTAGTGAAAATTGCACCAACGTGAAAGACGACTGCGTCTCCAACGCAACCAAGGTGAACTGACGAAGGATATCATCTTTGTGTGTAACAAGCAAAGAGCACTGATGGAAGACAGCTTGTTTTTCGTCGAAAATCGATCAGCTTCACCAGCCAACGCAACCATGAGGTGCAACCATGAGCATCGATAGGTCATCGCGGTGATGCATCATCCATTTGGCATCAAGTTTGGGTGAGGCACCTAAGAAGTTCGACAAATCCTCACTGTGGTCTGTTTCTTCTCAGTAATCAAGCTCGAGGAAGGAAGAACCACGTGGCAGAGGACAGTGAGGCGGAACAACAATGGCCATCCAATTTTGTGCAGTTCCACTAAAATTGAGGAAGACATGCCCGGGTATGGAGACACGCATCGCTGTTTCCAAAAATATAAAAAAGGGTTAGCAACGACATTTCAATTGTCAATAAGAATTAATGAAAAGTACACCAACAAACAGAAGCATCATAATTATCTTGATGGGAACTAAACCAGGATACCCGAGAAAAAAAGCATTTCTTCATTTAACCAGTGATAGTACTACCACCATATGGACAATGACCGCACAACCACCATGTACTTTTTGTCGAAACAACATGTATACCTCCACCGAGGCATAAATCAGGACAACTTTTTGAGTGGCATTTCCTCTATAATAGTACTAGTAGGTGATGTTGGACCAGCCGACGACCCTAGCTACTATGCATGGGGAGCTGGGGAGTAGTCGCATAGAAGAAAACCCGCACGCAGCGACCTGGGGAGCTGGACCAGTACAAGAAGTTATACCTCAGGTGGGTGAGATGTCGTTTAGGCGGGCGGGCGGGATCTGCCCACACGACGGCAGCGAACAAGGGCGCGGAGGATCTTCGTCCGCGCCAGCGCCGGCTCCGAGAGGACGGTGCGCATCGGCTCCGTCTCCGACGGCGACAACGTCAACGTTGCACCTCCTCACCTCCCGCAGCGGACGGGATTCGGCCAGATCTGTGACCACCGGTGAGGAGAGAGATAGAGTGGACACTGTCATCTTGTTTTGATATGGAGAGGGTGAGAGAGTGAGACGTGAGAAACTCTATCAAACAAGAGGCTATAATGGAGTAAAAAAATATCTCCATACCAGTGGTTTTAAATAGAATACGCGTGTTCCCGGAAAAAAGAAACGAAAACTGGCGGACAATTTTTTAAGGGTCTGTCTAGGACACATCTAGATGTGACATAGTTATGTCACATATAAGTTGATGTCCACTCTGTTTGTGGTCTTTTCCTAGTTTTTTTGTTTCTTGTTGCTACATTATATACTTGTGGGAGCTTAGATGTGATATCCTTAAATAACATCTAGATGTGAATTAGACAAACTGATTTTCTAACGTACCAAGAAAGAAAACTCAATCAAAAACACGCCCCCGCTTCTAGGTCGCGAGAGTCGTCGCGCACACACACATAGACATAGACATGCATATCCGTGTTTACGTAAAATTCCATTTCCATCTCCATCTCCAATCATATTTGTCCAACTGGCACATTATTTACGTTGTTAATTATATACGCAGCAATATTAATGTACAACATCTCTTGTTTGCGCACGTCCGGACCGCTGCCACGGCCGGTCCTGACCAACCCGAACCCTCTTCATCACCAGCGCGTGCTTCCCGCCCGAAATGGTTAGTGCCGCATTCATGCCCGGCCAGAGTGGACGCGTCCTCTCACTGGCGCCGGCATTGATTGTGGCGCGCCAACCGAGAGAGTGTTGCCCCCGCCGCTTCCGGGTGCACGCGGCTGCTCCGCGTTCAAAGGTCGCAATAGCCGGCTACAACATGTGCGATCTCTTCCGGTAGTAAGTTCTTAGGAGTCCGTGCTACAGCTAGCTGTCCTCCCCCAACTCGTCAATCTCTTCCAGTAGTGCTAGTACTCCATGGCGCGATCCATCGACAAGCAGGCGGGAAAGTTATGGTATACTACTCGGTTTGCGGTGAGTGGCATGCCGAGCGACCATGTGGGGTCGAGCCATGGAGGAGGGTGAGACACGAACATGACAGACGTGATTTAAACGTTGGTTTTGCTCGATGGCGCGATCCAACGAAACGAAACGTTGGCTTCTCTCCGTTTCCATTTTTTCTCCGGAAAAACGGAAACTTTTCCACTCCATTTTCATTCCTATTCCAAGGTTGCCCCGTTACAACATTCCACCAAATACAAAGGAAAACTAACACGCATGGTGATACATCTCAATGATTCACATATCATAGCCAATATTTACTTCACAACTAAAGAAAAAAAGTTGTGAGAGCGTGTACGATAGAAAAACTACTGATGGGGTCACTACGACTTAAACCCTAAACCCTAAACATGATTTAATTTCCTGGCCAGGTAGAACCTGTCGAAGGAATGTGCTAGAGGGAGATTCTTTAGTGAGAATGTCAGCAACAATAGAAGCAGCACTCTTTGGTTCTCCACCTTCTGGTACCTCTTGTTCCATAGCACTTTCCATGTTGGGAAGGAAAGACGGCTGGCACCCTCGGATCATACGATGCTTTTGTGCAGTTCCACTAAAATCAACCTGAGCATCCCTGATGGCAAAGATATTGAAGAAGTGTGATTAGAATAATAGTACTGGCACTAGTTCATGAGACATAAACTCATCACAAATAGAAGCCGGTAGAAGTAGAGAAAGATCGACATGGAGATGGAGCTACGGTAGTGGAGCAAGCCGGCTCCAAAAGGAAGATGGACTACCTGGGACGCCGGACTGTAGCTAGAAGGGCGGTTGGGACGTGGCATCAGCCCATACCGCGGTGACCCCCGATTGGGACGCACCGACTGTGGGTTTTCTCCCTCGCCGATGTCGACCGCGTCTACGCAGAACATTGTTCCCTTCCCCCAGCTACGGGATCAAGCCCGTCGTTCTATGCTTGTGAAGAGAGCAACCTAAGCAAGCAGGCTTGTAGCTTAGGCTCCTGCTAGTGTATATATAGTGGTTTTCTTTTTCTCTCCATATCAACCATTTTATATTGCGTACGTGTCATTCAAGAGTGAAATGATGGTTGCTTCTTCCGACTAACTTACTGTGTGATTTGACTGCCCCTTAGTGGCCCCTACGCGTACTCCCCTACGTGTATGCAACAGTCACACGTACACATGGACGCAAAAACGCGGGCGACGCCCTAATGCATGCATGTCTGAGCACACGACGGAACACACACGGTCACGCTCAAGTGCTCAACCTACACGTGCATGCACACACATACTCGGTCAGGGTGAGCTAGTGACCGTATGAACACCGGAAAATATATATATTGAGTGCAATGAGCGTATTATGAAGTCCACTGACCATATTTTTACAAATATACAGTGACAGACAGTGTATTTATCTCGTTTGAAATTAAGCCATATTAACCGGAGAGGAGGCAGCATGGACTACCATTACTTTGCTGTGTCCTGTCAACTTGTCGAACGAGGAGAAGGTTGTAGGGCGGGAGAAGCTTGCGCGCGGTGGCTCGCAGGACAAGGAGAAACTTTTGACTAATGCAAGCTCTCCCTCGCTCACGCGGTGGACGTGCAACAGTTAATTTGGTGTCAGATTGCCAGAAGCATACACTATACTACTAGTGCTATTATTGTTCGACTTCCCAAACAGCCAAGCGCAAAGTTTACTAGTACTACTACTATAGTCCATAAAGGTACGTACTATACTAGTACTAGGAACCGGATGGAGGAGCATCTGCACTCTTATTATAATTTTAAAATGTGATAAAGCAATCTTCAACACATTTGGTTCTCTTTGAGGGTTCTCGCATGTGATAATGGAAGTTGATTGCATGGAACACTCGCCACAATTCTCGCTTAATTCTGGCTCATATCCTATTACAAATAGTAGCGCTCAGTAATATTTCCTCTTTTTTTGTTATTCAGCATGTGGTGGCTGGCGGCCGGTGGTTCGGCCGGTGGTGGCTAGCGGCTCAGGGGGGTGCAGGTTGAAGATGAACTGCAGGCCCTCCCTAAACTACATGTCAAGTGCCTCTCTGCTACCATTGCGTTCAGTTTCAACAGTAGCATTTAGATTCAACAGTAAATTTCAGTTTTGACAATTAAGTTCAGAGTCAATAGTTTTTACCTCATCTGTTGTAGTCAGGTGGTTTTTGGTGATGTTAATTTTACATCCATTTTACATCATCTATTGGAGATGCTATTGGAATCCCACTTGAGATTGACGATGTCTGTCTTGTGCTGCTTCATCCTTGACGTCTTACGGCTCACCGGAGCTGCTCCAACGACAGAATGATCCGTCACAACAGAGCAGTGCCCTGGACACCGTCTACAAATTCCTCAGATCTTCCTCCACACCTCCAATAGCCACCTCTGCCTCAACTGCTTCAGCGACCAACCCAATGATGCTGAGGTCGACACGGCTACGGCAAAGAGGTTGTACACTTGTTGCATCACTTATTACTATACATTCACGTCGATCCATTAGGGCTATTTTGGTTCAACGGAAAAACATCGATCCACTGGTTGTTACCATCACTCTAAATTTCTGCATGCTCTCCTTACATAATCTCACCATATTTTTTTCGTATGCATGTCAGATATTGTACACAGTCATGCTGAACATGTAGAGAAAAAGAGAAGAGTTTTGCGCGGCAATACAATGTCATGCAGACATCGCTCCATGGTGGGTTCAATGGCAAACCCTCCCCACCCCTCTCCAGATTGTAATCCAGAGGAAGATATCTGTTCTGAGGCGGATTCGGACGCCGCTGACCACTCCTATTTACCCCCAAGGTGTTTGCTCTACCTTGGCATGATGATGTTAGTCATATCATGCATATGTTGCCTTGCAGTGCCTACTTTTGACATCATATATGTCATCTGCTTAGTTTAGACATGTTCTGTAATGCCACCTGTTTAGTTTCTATATCATATATGGGAATTATGCAGTCTCATGTCTTTTAGCCAGCCATAATATATGTGAAATGTGCAATGCCATCCTGTTTAACCAGGCATCATATATTTGAATGATATCTTGCCCATCCTTTTCTTCATTACATTTCCATTTGTCGACAATGTTTGTACATTAAACTACTCTTCCTGTGAATCAACCATTTGGGTGGGAGATGGAAAAATCTGGAGTGAAAACAAGGCCTTCAGAGCAGACAGTGCTACCTGTCGAAGCAGATCTCTTGTTGGGTCCCGATAGCTCCCGGAGATGGATTCAGAGACAGATGACCAGTCATATTCCCCCACTGAGGTGTATGCTCTAACTTGGCACGGTTATACTGCTCATATCATGCATACGGTGTCTTGCATTGCATAGTTTAGACATCATATACACAATATTCAACACCATGTTCTTAGTTCAGACATCATATCGAATGCCCTCTGTTTAGCATATAAATCACATATGTGAATTAAATAATGCGATCCTGATTACTTAGATAACATGTAGGTGAATTATGTCATGCGATCCTGTTTATTTATTCATCATATCTTTGAATTATGTTATGCTATGCTATCCAGTTTAGATAGACATCATATATGTGAAATTATGTCATGTTATCCGTTTTAGTTAAACAATATACATGTCAACTATTTTATGCCCTCTTTTTTCCACACTATCTATTGCATCTGTCTCTCATACAGTGTCTGTACATTCAACTATGTTTCCTGTTTATCAGCCATTTGAATTGGAGTGGGTGATGCCAGTATCTAGCGGACTAAAAACACGGTCTTCAAATAAAACAGTGCTACCTCTTGGTGGAGATAGCACCCTGGTTGTACATGCACAAGAACCAGCCCTACCACACATAACCCAAACTCTAGCAGATTGTACCCCTACTATGATGGATAGAGAACTAGCTTCACCCAATCTAACCCCAACCCCAGCCGATAGTAACCCAGTTCCTGTTGACACAGCACCATCTCCACCACAGAGCTCCCAAACAAGAGCAGTTAGTAAGGCAGCTCCAGTGCCCATAGGGCCAGTACTATCACGGCGAACCCCAACTCCACCAGTTAGTACGCCTATTCCTGTGGAGGAAGCACAACCAGCTAGTCGTAGTTTAGCATCTACCGCATTTGATGTTGTTAAACCGTATGTGTGTATCTTCCCATCTTGGAAATATTATACTGAAGATGAAGGAAAATGCGAGTTGCAGGTGTTTGTCCAGGAGTTATGTGTAAGTAATGTTATTCATGGCAATTACTTTGCTTCGTCCCATACATCCTACCTCCATGATGGTTATAATACAGTAAATTTTCCCATTTTTCTCTATAGAGAAGGACCGATTTGGAAACTCAGGATGAGGTAATCTGTGCTAATACCTCTGCTATCTTCAAGAATGCTTGGTGGCAGTATCAGAATTACCTGAAGAAAACGTACTTCACCGGCAAAGAAACTCATCAAATTCCCTTACGTTCTCCTGAGACACATTTACTGGATGATGACCGGGAACGCCTTATTCTGTACTGGTCCCGAACCAAGAATGTGGTAAGGTCTATGAGCTCATTTTCTATTTTTAAGTATTGTATTCTTGCATCTTACTGTACTCTGTTCATGTAGAACAAGTGCCTAAACCTGAAGAACAACTGTTCTAATTTAAGATTCCATTGCTACCATAGGACATAGATATATGTTTGTTTGATGCTTTTATTATGTACTAGTACTTGGCAATAGAAGACTTGGTAGTTTAATCATGTCCACCTTACTGATGAACTGGTTCATCGAAATGAGTTTCATATACTAGTACATGCTAAACTTGTGATGTGTTTGCTTGTTTCTTCTTTTAGAATGCTGACAGAATATTGGGGAAGAGGGCCTTATTAAGCAACGGTAAAGGAAGTAATGCAGATAAGGTTCAGGATAGTGACACATCCTGTCTTGGTTTTGTGTTGGAGTTACTGGCCACTACCGCTTGCACAAGCTATTCAAACTCACTATCTGAATCTGTTCGGTTTCTTGAGTCTCAACTACAAGCTGAAAGACATCGATCAGCTGTGCTGCGACAAGAAGCGGAAGGACTGCGGAAGTCCCTGGAGCATTCAGATGCATACTTTTTGGTGCAACAGCAAGCATTGGAGGATTTTAGCGCCAAACAGGACAAAGCTAATCAGCTTGCTAAGCTTATTGCCTGCATGGTGGATACCCAGGATTACGTTTCTTGAGCTCTTCTGAAGTTGTTTCAGTTATGCTCTTGTTTTGCTGCCGCATTTATTTGCACTGGTGGCCAATTTTGACGGCCATTGTATATGATATGCTGCTTTGTTCCCTATATTTGCGCTGGTGGCGAATTTTGATGCCCAGTGGATGTGATATGTGTAATAGACGTGATAGACTAGCGTTAGTTGCTTGCTTATTTATTTCCTTGTTGTCTTGTTTATTTGTTTGCTTGTAGTCATTGCAGTTCTTTTTCCGCGGTTAACTAGTGGCTGCAATAACCTATTTTTTAAAACTAGGCCACAATAACCATGGGCTAATATTTACTGTAGTGACACTGGGCCTCCTACGGGCCGTAGAAACAATGGGCCTTCTACGGGCCGTAGAAACAGTAAGCCTTCTACGGGCCATAGAAACAATGGGCCTTCTACGGGTCGTATCATCAATGGGCCTTATACGGGTCGTATGATCGATTGGCCAAACATGGGCCAATAACAGGCCGCATTATGGCCGTAAACGGGCTAGAGTTGGAATCGTCCGTTCATGGGCCGACTGTAACAGGCCATCGTTAATAGGCCGTATTTGATGACGCTATGAAAACGGCCCAATGTATTAACGGACCACAAACGGGCCGACTGTAACCACGGGCTGAATTTGTCCCACAAGCAGAAAATGACAGTAACGGGCCGTAAGTAAACGAATGCTGGAAATGAGCCCAAGAATATCTGGGCTCTGAGAAGGCCGAAAGATAACATGGGCTGGAAACGGCCCAACGGAATAACGGGCCGTTAATGGGTATAAAGTGATACGCTGTTTATTACGGGCCAGTTTCACCACGGGCCGTTAATGGGTGTAAAGTGATACACTGTTCATTACGGGCCAGTTTCACCACGGGCCGTTAATAGGCCAAGAGTTACACAGGGCCTCATATGGGCGGAAAGACGTCATGGGCCAAACATGGGCCAGAAGTGAAAACGGGCTAGAATCATATTGGATGGCCCAGATGACGCTACTGGGCCTAATTCGGATAGGGCGTAACGGGCCTTGGGTTAGCGGGCTGTAAATGGGCTATATGCGAACAGGATGTTAACAGGCTTTCCATGGGCCGGCCCGCCACCTTTTGACCAAGTCAAACAGGCCGGCCTTTTCACAGGAATGGGTCTCTGTTGGGCCGTGCCACATGTCGACGTATCATAGGTGCCTTCCGTCCAATGAGTGGTTGACATCTGTCCCAACGATGAGCCAACACGTGTTTCCTCCAGCCAATGATGATTCTACACGTGGAAAATCCCCATTGGTCGGGGCTGTTAACGGGTTATCAGATCCAAAACCCGACCCGATAGCTTAACGGCGTTCCATTACGGTGGATGCCACGTGTCGGTCACCCTTGAAGAAAGCACTACTGTGACGCGCGATTTATCGTCATGGAAGTGGACACTTCCGTGATAATAATTTTGGTAATGTCATGGAACACTTCTACGACAGCACAGGTATGACTATCTTGATTCTATCATAAATTTGTCATGGATGTACATGCATGACAAAAAAGCAACCTACTGTGACAAACACGTATCATCACGGAAGTGTATTTTTTTGTAGTGCCCTCCGGCAGGATGCTGGAGAAGGCCCCAAGATGGGATCTCACGGGAACAGAAGGTTGTGGCGGTGGAAAAGTGTTTTCGTGGATGCTTCTAGAGGTTCGAGAATATATGTGAATATATAGGAGGAAGATCCAGGTCAGGGGGTCACCGAGGGGCCCACAAGGCAGGGGAGCGCCCTCCCCCCCCTTGTGGCCGCCTCGTGGCTCTTCTGATGCGGAGCATCCCAAGGCCATCCCCATGGACCCAACTACATCTCCTTCGACACCTCTTGGACCCATGACACGAGCATGTGCAAGAGCTGTTAAAACCAAGGTGACATCCTCCTCTCACATTTCCACTTTGATACACATGAGACATGGCTACTACCTCATACGGACACTCTGTGCATACTCAGGTATCTTGGAGAAGCTCAGGAGCGAGGAGAAGAAGAAGAGGAAGATGGACATGAGGATGAAGAATAAGAACAACTACAAGTTCCCAGGCTACGAACGATCGACGAACACCGGACGTCCGACGACCTCCAGGCTCCGGACGTCCGGGCCCCTCCGGACGACCGACGCTCCCACACCCAAGACGAAATCTACGGACATCCGACACCTGTGCGTTGATGTGTGTTGGGCCGCAGCCCATGTACCCCTTCACCCCCTCTTTTGCACTAAGACTATATATACTCCACCTATTCCTTCTAGCTAGGGTTAGCAAAGGTTTAGCTCATGTTTGTGTGAGAGCTTTGCTCATCCACTTGGTTACCTTCTCCACGGAGATTTGAGCCTCCACCGGAGAAGATCCCCCAAGCGGATTCAAGACCCCTTTTAGGGAAGAACTCAAGACCTCCTCACGGAGAAGACCAGTTACCCTTGTATCATCCTTAGTTGTCCGTGGATCGTGTATCTTCCTTATGTACTTGAGGATCTAGAACATGTGTGACTTATTCATGTTGGTTTGAGTGTTCCTCTTCGTTTCCCCTTGTGTTTCTCTCGTTTTCCCCCTTCGTGTTCTTCGTGTTCTTCGCGAGATTCCACTCCTATCGTGAAAGATCGGCCCCAAGGGTCCCTACCCTACATCATCTTGGTATTAGAGCCACGTTGATCATGATTTTGGAGCCTCTCCGTTGTGTTTCTAGCCTTGTTTTTGTTGTTTTTGTCCTAATTCGAAAATTCCCCAAAAAAATAGGCCCCGGATTTTTTGTGATTTGTTAGTGTGTTGAGATTTTGTTGGTTTGGATCCATGGATTTGCTTTGTTTTGAGTGGATCTAGCTTTTCCCCCCTTTCCCCACCCTTCCCATCCACAAAATCGTTCGGATTTGGCCATTTTCGCCATCTCCACCTCGAACCCTAGCTGTTCATCCCGTGCCCGAAAATCGCCCAGGCACCAGACGTCCGACCCAGCCCGGACGTCCGATGACGACCGAATGACCGGCCCGACCCGGACGTTCGACCGACCCTGACGAAACTGAATTTTTTTTCAGTTTTAGTCACCACCACCGCCCCACATTTCCGCGAACGCACTCCTACCACTATACACCATCCCCACTTCCGCATACCACTACCATTTTTGACCGTTTTGCACTCCGACACATGTTACCACTTCGAGCTTTGTGAATTTGAGTTGCAGTACCGTATCCTTTTGTGTTTCGGCTATCTAGGTACAGTTCAACATCCACATCACCGCCGCTCATATTCACCACGGACGCGTCCTACATCATCACCGCCGTCCTACATCATCATCAACAACAACCACCTCGACTACACCTTGGTATTCGTGCCACCATTTTGACACCATACCGGAAGCAAGACTGGTAACCTCGTCTTGGTATTGGACATATCACTCTTGCCATTACATTGATAGCCATCATAGCCTTGCTCCTTTGTGTTGCTTACCATCGAGACAAGCCATTGAGTATTGCCGGCAACGAGACTTGTGCACATTAGTGATCATACTTCCCATAGCATACATACATCATTGTTGCATATATTGGTATCATCTCTTGTGTCACAAAGTTGTCATCGCATACACAATTGCTATCTTGGTTCGTCAAGCATTGCATGAGAAAAGAGCTCCAACATCAAAGAGCCAAACAAGCTTTTAAGCAAAGCGGAAAGATAAGCAAAGAGCTTTTAAGCAAGAACCATAGCATCATACAACATTAAGATTTTCATACTCGATCATCTTGGATCATATCATAGAAACACCTTGCATAAAGCATACTTGGGATAGAAGTCGTTGCATTTTTGCTTAGTAGGTTGTGCACAAGTTCTTGTATCCACCTATTGTGCAATCGTGCTAGCGTCTCTCTAGTTGTGCAACAAGAGCATTTTTTGGATTCCACATTTTGGCTCACCCTTGGTTGCACGACCCCACTTATCTTTTTGCGTGTGTGTTTTCATGTACCTTATATGCTTGGTCTACTTGTTACATTGCATCTTGCGAATCTTTTCCAACATTATTGAATCTCACTTACAATTGCATCAAATTTTGTGCCACCATCCTAACCAAGCTCCACCATAAGCTTTTACTTGTGTAGGTGTGAGAAACCGACAAGAGCTAGTACCAATTGTGCTATTTCCTTGTCCTACATTGGAGTGATCCTCGATCCACTTTCAACTTTGGTCAAGGTACATTTGGTATTCGTTCTTCTCTTTCTACCACTCACAATTGTCTTGGAATGATGGATAGGCCAAGTACTTCTACCAACCCACTCTTCATGGAGCAAGACAACGACATGAACTCCTTCATCACCAAGAGTCACCTCTTTGGTGCACAACGTGCTTTGCATCAAGAGCAACAAGCTATGAGTGAACGCATCTACAACCTTGCCGCCGACTTGCGACTTTCCGAGCAACGTACAAGGGACTACTTCGACCACAAGCTCGACGGTCACAAGCAAGAGAATGACGCAAGGATGGACGAAATTCACGCTTTGTTGCTCAACCGCTCTTCTTCCACTTTGTCTTCATCAAGAAGGACTCGCTCAAGCCGACACTCCGACTTCACACTCTCCGGCTCAAGTACACCGACATCGAACACTCTTCGTCGTGCCACGCGCAACGAGCATCAAGAAAGCCTCAATCCTCTATGTGACAGTGACTCGCAAGAGCACCGATGACGACAAAACCAAGAGGCCTTTGCGCTAGCATGAGAACGGCAACAACAACGCCAACATGAAGAGGAAGAGTGAGCGCATCTACACCAAAATGCTCAAGATGCCGAGGCACAACGTCAAGAACAACAACTCCGTGATGCTCAAGCACTTGAGGCACAACAAGCTCTACGCAATTCAAGTCGAGTTGTAGCCGACCGAGGCCGACAAGCTCATGAACATGCAAAAGAAGTTCGCGAGAGGATTTATCAAGCTTGCATGCACCGTCAAGTTCCTCCTCGAGCTCGACAAGCTCCTCCACAAGCACGTCAAGAGCAACAAGTTCCTCAAGATCATGAAGACAATGGAGATCCTCCATGATAAGAGCAATATGAGGTTGACAATCCTCCGTGCCAAGAGCACCACGAGTTGAACAATCATCAACAACATGGGCATCATCATCCTCAACCCCAACACAATGAAGAGCAACTCTATGGCAAGCTCAAGTTCACCATGCCCAAGTTCAACGGAAGCAACGATCCTGAAGAGTACCTTTCATGGGCATTGAAAGTTGACAAGATCTTCCGTTTGCACAATTATGAAGAAGAGAAGAAGATCGCGATGGCATCCCTTGAGTTCCAAGACTATGTCCTCATTTGGTGGGAACAAGTCATCGAGCGCCGTGAGGCAAGAGGTGAACCACCCATCACCACTTGGGCACAAATGAAGGATGTCATAAGATCACGTTTCTTGCCTACCTACTACAACCGCGACCTCTTCAAGAAACTCCAACTACTCAAGCAAGGAACCAAGAGCGTTGAAGAGTACTACAAGGAGATGGAGATTGCAATGATACGAGCCAATGTTACGGAAGATGATGAGCAAAAAATGGCACGTTTCTTGAATGGACTCAACCATCCTATCAAGAAGATCACCGACTTCCAACCATACTCGAACCTCATCGACCTAGTGCACCAAGCTACCAAAGCGGAATGCCAAGTGCAATATGATTTCAAGTATGCCAAGTTC
This sequence comes from Triticum dicoccoides, assembly GCF_002162155.2. NCBI lineage: Eukaryota > Viridiplantae > Streptophyta > Magnoliopsida > Poales > Poaceae > Triticum > Triticum dicoccoides. The sequence goes on from NC_041382.1 coordinate 422,518,766, forward strand.
TCATCAAAGTCATATTGTTTCTCCAACAACCACGCTTCAACGACTCCAACACCGACTACCAAGCCTTCTACTAGCACCATCGACAAGTCCAGTTCCAAGAAAGGTTCGTCAACTCCAAGTCATCCTCCTACTACGAGCAACTTCAAGCTGAGAGCTTCGTCATCATTAACTCCAACCGACGAGACCGTCAAGACGAGTTCCTTAAAGTGTTTCACTTGCGGAGGCCGAGGCCACAAGTCCTATGAGTGCACCAACAAGCGAACCATGATCCTGAACGGCGACGGCACTTATGACTCAATGAGTGACGAAGAAATGGATGCCATCGAGCAAGTCGCCATGCACCAGCAAGTGAATGATTAAGAGGAACAAGTCTTTTGCGATGAAGATTCAAGTCCCGCACTTGTTGTCTCCAAAGTCTTGACTCTCCAACATCACCAAGAAGAAGACCAAAGATGCCACATATTCCACACCAAGGCCGGCATCAATGGACAATCCGTCAAGGTCATCATCGATGGAGGGAGTTGTCATAATCTCGCAAGCGAAGAACTTTGCTCCAAGCTCCAATTGCCCAAGACGAAGCATCCACATCCATACAAAGTGCAATGGCTTAGCGACTCTAGCACTATCCAATTCGAGCATCGAGTACAAGCCTCCTTCAAAATTGGCGCCTATGAAGACACCTTGGAGTGCGACGTCGTTCCGATGTCTGTTTGCCATCTTCTCCTTGGACGCCCATGGAAATTCGATAGAGGAGTCATCCACAACAGCCGAACGAACCACTACATCTTCAAGATGAAGGGCAAGGAGCATGTACTTCATCCCATGTCTCCAAGCCAAGTGAACGCCGACAAGCAAGCCACCCATCGTGGAGATCATAGTGAGAGAGCGAGCCACCAAAAAGAGAGTGAGCGCCACAAGCCCAAATCGAACACCTCCACGATGAGCGAAAAGAAGAACTTAGTCTTATTTGCCACCAAAAGTGAGATAAGAGGAGTGTGTGAGAACCCATCTAGTGTCCTACACTATGTCCTCGTGTGCAAGGACAATGCACCAAAAACTAACACTTCTCACACTCTTCCTCTAGTATTATCTTCTCTTTTGCAGGAATTTCAAGACGTTTTTCCCGACGAGCTACCTCCGGGACTACCGCCACTACGAGGCATTGAGCACCGCATCGACCTCATCCCCAGAGCACCGCTTCCGAACAAAGCTCCCTACCGCGTCAACCCCGAAGAAACCAAAGAAATAAAAAGGCAAGTAAAGCATCTCATAGACCATAGACATGTGCGTGAAAGTTTGAGCCCTTGTGCCATCCCGGTCATTCTTGTGCCAAAACGTGACGATAGCTTTCGCATGTGCTCCGATTGTAGACATATCAATTCTATCACCGTTCGCTATAGGTATCCCATTCCACGCCTAGATGATATGCTTGATGAGCTTAGTGGTGCCACTATCTTTTCTAAAATTGATCTCAAGAGCAGTTACTATCAAATCCGCATACAAGAGGGTGATGAATGGAAAACCGCTTTCAAAACCAAGTTTGGCTTGTATGAGTGGCTAGTCATGCCTATGGGTCTATCGGAAGCACCGGGTACTTTTATGTGTCTTATGAATCATGTCTTTCGCCCTTACATTGGTATATTTGTTGTGGTCTACTTTGATGATATCCTTGTTTTTAGCAAATCTCTTAAAGATCATGTCAACCATGTTCGAACCGTTTTGCAAACTCTTCGAAAAGAGCAACTCTATGCTAATATGGAGAAATGCCTTTTTGGCGTTGATAAACTCGTTTTCTTGGGTTTTGTTGTTTCTTCTAAGGGTGTTCATGTTGATGAGTCCAAGATCCATGCTATTAAGACTTGGCCACAACCAACCAATTTGCATCAAGTGCATAGTTCTCTTGGCCTTGCGGGTTTCTATCATCACTTTGTGAAGGATTTTAGCACCATTGCTTCGCCTTTGCATGCTTTGAGCAAGAAGAATGCACCTTTTGTTTAGGGACCATCCCAAGATATCGCATTCAATGAGCTTAAAAATTTGCTTACTCATGCTCCCGTGCTTGCTTTACCCAACTTCGACAAGCCTTTTGAGATTCATTGTGATGCTAGTGGTAATGGCATAGGAGGTGTGTTAACGCAAGAGAAGCGCCCCATAGCTTACTTTAGTGAGAAACTTTCTGGAGCGCAACTCAATTACCCCATCTATGACAAAGAGCTATATGCTTTAGTCCGCATTTTGCATGAATGGGAACACTATCTTCGCCCACATGAGTTCATCATTCATACCGATCATGAAACGCTCAAGTATCTTAAGGGCCAAACCAAGTTGAACAAGCGTCATGCTAAATGGAGTGGATTTATTGAGTCGTTTCCTTATGTCATCAAGTACATTAAGGGCAAAGAAAACATTATAGCGGATGCTCTTTCCCGCATATGCATGCTTGTTACCCAACTTGGGTTAGATGTCATTGGCTTTGAGTATATCAAATACTTGTATGAGAATGACCCTACTTTTGCTACTCCTTATGCCAAGTGTTTGTCGCACACCTCTTGGGAATGCTATTACACCAAAGATGGATATCTTATGAGAGCTAACAAACTTTGCATCCCCGAGTCTTCTCTTCATTTGCTGCTTTTGCAGGAATCTCATGGAGGAGGCTTACTGGGACATTTTGGACGCGACAAGACGTTCGCTACGCTCTCGAAGAACTACTTTTGGCCCAAGATGTTTCGTGACATCAATTTCTTCACCAACCGATGCTCTACATGTCGCAAAGCTAAGTCCAAAGCTCAATCCCATGGCCTTTATATGCCTCTACCAATTCCATACCAACCATGGGAAGACATTAGCATGGACTTTGTACTTGGTTTGCCTAGGACTCGAAATGGGAAAGATTCGATATTTGTCGTTGTGGACCGTTTCTCAAAAATGGCACATTTTATTCCTTGCAACAAGATAGACAATGCTTCATATGTTGCTAATCTCTTTTGTAGGGAAATATTGCGTCTACATGGAGTGCCAAAGACGATCGTCTCGGACCGTGACGTCAAGTTCCTAAGTTTCTTTTGGAAGACCCTATGCGCCAAGCTCGAAATCAAGCTACTCTTCTCCACGGCTTACCACCCTCAAACCGATGGCCAAACGGAGGTGACCAACCGCACACTCTTCACTCTACTTCGAGTACTCATCAAGAAGAATATCAAGGAGTGGGAGGAGTGCCTAGCTATCGCCGAGTTCGCCTACAACCGAGCAGGACACTCAACTACCGGCAAGTCCCCCTTCGAGGTCGTCTACGGATTCAACCCATTGTCACCATTGGACATTCTTCCTCTACCACTCCAAGAGCACATCAATTTGGATGCAAGTGCATGAGCGACACATCTCAAGAAGGTGCATGAAGATACAAGAAACACCATCGAGCGCCAAGTTCAACGCCTTGCGACCAAGCGCAACTTCAACAAGCAACCTATGGTCTTCAACATTGGTGATCTCGTGTGGCTACACCTTCGCAAGGATCGCTTTCCACAAGAACGCAAGTCCAAGCTTCGACCACGAGCGGATGGACCTTTCAAGGTGCTCGCAAGATACAATGACAACGCTTACAAGATCGACCTCCCACATGACAAGTACAACGTGAGCGACATCTTCAACATCAAAGATCTCTCTCCCTTCCATGGTGATGAAGAATTTGATCCGAGGACGGATCTTCCCCAAGGGAGGGGAGATGATGCAGAGCATCCTAAGGCCATCCCCATGGACCCAACTACATCTCCTTCGACACCTCTTGGACCCATGACACGAGCACGTGCAAGAGCTCTTGAAACCGAGGTGACATCTCTCCTCTCACATTTCCACTTTGATGCACATGAGACATGTCTACTACCTCATACGGACACTCTATGCATACTCAGGTATCTTGGAGAAGCTTGGGAGCGAGGAGAAGAAGAAGAGGAAGATGGACGTGAGGACGAAGAAGAAGAACTGCTACCAGTTCCCAGGCTCCGGACGACCGACGAACACTAGACGTCCGACGACCTCCAGGCTCCGGACGTTCGGGCCCCTCCGGACGACCGACGCTCCCACACCCAAGAAGAAATCTACAGACATCCGATGCCTGTGCGCTGATGCGTGTTGGGCCGCAGCCCATGTACCCCTTCGCCCCCTCTTTTCCACTAAGACTATATATACTGATATACTCCACCTATTCCTTCTAGCTAGGGTTAGCAAAGGTTTAGCTCATGTTTGTGTGAGAGCTTTGCTCATCCACTTGGTTACCTTCTCCATGGAGATTCGAGCCTCCACCGGAGAAGATCCCCCAAGCGGATTCAAGACCCCTTTTAGGGAAGAACTCAAGACCTCCTCATGGAGAAGACCGGTTACCCTTGTATCGTCCTTAGTTGTCTGTGGATCGTGTATCTTTCCTTATGTACTCAAGAATCTAGCACATGTGTGACTTATTCATGTTGGTTTGAGTGTTCCTCTTTGTTTCCCCTTGTGTTTCTCTCGTTTTCCCCCTTCGTGTTCTTCGTGTTCTTCGCGGGGTTCCGCTCCTACCGTGAAAGATCGGCCCCAAGGGTTCCTACCCTGCATCATCTTCTGACTTGGTCTTCAAGTCCCCGGGGTGTATTCTGGTCCAAGAAAAATCACCGCAAAGGTTTTATTCCATTTGGCATTCCTTCTCCGCAAAGCTAAAAAACAAGGAAACAACATAAACTGGCACTGGGCTCTAGGTTAATAGGTTAGTCCCAAAAATAATATAAAATAGCATATTAATGCATATAAAACATCCAAAATAGATAATATAATAGAATGGAACAATAAAAAATTATAGATACATTGGAGACGTATCAAGGCGGTGCTGCAAGAAGAAGGGTCGCCGGCGAGGAGGCTGAGCTACCAGTAAGTAGCAGTGAAGCTTTGAACTTGGAAAGCAAGGAGGAACAGTGGAAATGTGGCTTTTGGTGGGAGGGGGGCGGGGAGATAGATATTTCTGCCGTGGCAGAAAAATTTCACTCAGTGCCGCGAGAAACTGGCGCGCAAGTGTGGTTCAAGCGCGGGCGGTGGAATGTAGACGATGAAGCTTCCTGCGTAAGCCAGACAAGACGGTGCGCCAAGATATTCTATATTGCACCCCACACGATTCTTGCTAGTAAACTATTTGTAGTATACCTGATTTTTTTTCATTCTATTTTGAAAGATAAAATGGTGTTAAGGAGGGAAAGGATGTTGTTTAAATTTCTAGAACATTTATCTACAGTGAACATGCAACTATACGGGTGTCATGTTAAAATTTGGAATTATTCCAGGTTCGTTTGGAATTTTTATGCATTAATTGAGTTTCTAGGCATTTAATGTGCATAATTCAAATTTGAACTACAAGCACATGCTCAAGTGCACCAAAGTTTGTAGAAAAATCACATGTGTGTCTTTGGGTGAATTTATAGGTCCCATGCAAGAATGGAAATGAAATTCAAACATCTCTGCGTTGTGGCTCGACCGGAAACATTGTGAAACTTGATTTTTAAATTCTTGTAAATCCCAAACTCGCCTGAAAATCATGAAACTTGGCATGGTGTCATTTCATGGCACCATCATGTTGCGGTAAAAAAATTGGCCGAATTGGGACAAGTTTTGGAATAAGCTTCTTACAAATTGTAGCTTCTCTTAAGAAGGCGTGTGGTTTCGAGAGAGAATGTGTCACCTTTGTGTGTGAAACTACATACGCTGCCCCCCCCTTCTTGATTTTTTTACAAAGCAAACATAGAACTATATGAGTGTCGTGTTAAAATTTGGAATTATTCCGGGTTCGTTTGGCCCTTTTTATGCATTAATTGAGTTTATGGGCATTTAATGTGAATAATTCAAATTTGAACTACAAGCACATGCTCCAGTGCATCAAGGTTGGTTGAAAAATCACATGTGTGTCCTTGGGTGAATTTCTAGGTCCCATGCAAGAAATGAGAATGAAATTCAAACATCTGGGCATCGTGGCTCGACCGATAACATTGAGAAACTTGTTTTTTTAATTCTTGTAAATTCAAAACTCGCTTGAAAATCATGAACCTTGCATGGTGTCATTTCATGGCACCAACATGCTATGGTAAATAAATTGGTCGAATTGGGACAAGTTTTGGTATAAGCTTCTTGCAAACCGGAGCTTCTCTCAAGAAGACTTGTGGTTCCCGAGGGGAACGTGTCACCTTTGTGTGTGAAATAATATATGCTGCCTCCCCCCCCCCATTGATTTTTTACAGAGGCAAGATAGAACTATATGAGTGTTGTGTTAAAATATGGAATTATTCCAGGTTCGTTTGGCCTTTTTTATACATTAATTGAGTTTCTAGGCATTTAATGTGAATAATTCAAATTTGAACTACAAGCACATGCTCCAGTGCACCAAAGTTGGTTGAAAAATCACATGTGTGTCCTTGGGTGAATTTGTAGGTCCCATGCAAGAAATGAGAATGAAATTCAAACATCTGGGCATCGTGGCTCGGCCGTTAATATTGAGAAACTTGGTTTTTTTTAATTCCTGTAAATCCAAAACACGCATGAAAATCATGAAACTTGGCATGGTGTCATGACATGGCACCAACATGTTGTGGTAAATTTTTTGACCGAATTGGGACAAGCTTTGGTATAAGATTCTTGCAAACCAGAGCTTCTCACAATAAGGCTCGTGGTTCTGAGAGGGAACAAGTCATCTCCGTGTGTGAAATGACATACACTGCCTTCTCCCGCCTTGATTTTTTTACATAGGCAGCTTAGACCAAATAGGAGTTTCGTGCTAAATTTTGGAATTATTCCGGGTTCATTTGGCCTTTTTATATATTAATTGAATTTCCAGTCATTTAATGCACATAATTCAAATTTGAACTGCAAGCACATGTGACGGTGTCCTGAACTAGGGGGTACTCACAACGTCGTCTCCCGACCAGCTGGATCGGGTCGAGGACCCCCATGGCGGTTCACTTATGCGCCACTTCGGGTAACCCATGCCGCATACAAGGAGGATTCCACTAGACTTGGCGCCCAAGACAAGGACTCCTCTAAACCCTAGGGCTCTGGTGTGTTATATAAACCGAGGCTAGGCTAGTCAATAGAACATCTCATATTCATTACTACAATCTCGTGCTATATACATGTACTATGTACTATCCCTATATGAATACAAAAAAAAGCAGGACATAGGGTTTTACCTCTATCAAGAGGGCCCGAACCTGGGTGAAATCCCGTGTCCATGTTACCATCGCTCCAAGACGCCTATCTTAGGACCCCTACTACGAGATATGTCGGATATAGAACCGACATTGGTGCTTTCATTGAGAGCCTACTGGCAGTCACCGCGGTGCAATGGGGATTCATATCGTCTCCGGCATGATCTACGCATCGGAGCCGAGCTTTATGGTTGATGTCGGCATCTTTGTCGCCGGCTCGACTGGTTACCTCGGCTGGAATGAGGACCACGCTCCACGTCAGATCATCAAGATCAGATGGATACTTTCATCATCATCATCAGCTCAAATCTCAACCAAGACCATGGAAAAGTCGTCCATGGAGCCTGGAGGTTCATCGTCAACATTGCCCTCATGCGACGCACAGTTTTTTCTGTACAACAGACTTGTTTTCGCTGCCACAATCTCCTCGAGAGTCGATTTGATGAACCCTTGGGTGGAATTGTGCGGAATTGAGTATACAACAACCCTGTAAAATTCCGTCGCCTTCTGATGGAGGAATCTCCAGCGATCTATGATATACCGGAGGCCTGTCGAGTCTGGACGAGTTTAGGGCATGGTCTCCAGAGCCTAGCTCAGAGGTTATTTGGAAGATCCAACCGTTCATCTTCTGTGGAATTTTTGCATCTGCCACCTCTCAAAATTTCAATCTCGATCTGACCTTTCAAATTCCGGGAACCTTCCAACGGGTGCATCACTTTTCAGATATGTTTTCCGCGCGAATACGAATCCGACCTGAGTTCATCCTTTTTCATGACCTTGGACAACCTTTTTGGAAGAATATCTTTCTAGGGTATTGTGTTTTGTTTCCGAACACATGCTCACAAATTTTGCTCCTTTTCGGAGGTAATCTTCACCGTCGTGCCGGTGTCAAACCAGCCCTTGCTCCACGTCTGCCGACCTGCGCTAAATAGATCGTCGCTTCATCGAGCTGAGCCTAACCTTATCAGATCATCAGCTCAGCAAGCCGAACAAGAGTTCGGCATCGCGAAGGCTAAATCATCACCAACACCATCGCCCCACGGATTGCACGGGTCAGGCGCGCCGACATCGCCGCTAGGCCACTTCATCAATCCGGCATTGACCGCGTCACAAGTTATGACCAGCATTAGCATGGCCGAGCCGTAGCTTCTTCAAACTGATGTCTTCCATGCCGAACAACTTCAATAGCTCGGCTGGCACGGTGGCTGCAACGCCACCGTACCGACGTACCACATCACCTCGGCTGGATCGGGGGTTTCATCATCACTTTATTAACCCACGCCGGGGACTTCGGCGTCATATTGTCAGCCTACTCCATCGCCTCGGTCGGACTGGGGGTTCCACCTCGCCACATTGGACATGCTATTTTGCCACTTTGGAGTGCTGAGCTCTTCGCTCCACCACCTCGGGGCCGGCTTGGGGGTTGGGAGCTCGTCCCGTCGTAAGCTCGGGTCGCGCATCGACACCGGGCACATTAACCAGCTAAGTCGCTTCCATGCTCAGTTTTTTTAATTAATGTTCGGTTCGATCAAACATTATATTTATGTTAAAAACTTAGTTTGTCAACACATGTTGTTTGTTAAAAACACTTCCTTTCCCATGTTAACTGGGGGCTCTTAAATTTGTACGAGTTGTTCTATAATAATTGTTTTCTTCCTAATCATTGCAAAGTCTTTTTCTACCACTCCTTTCTCGACTCGAGTGTGTGGTCAACAGCTGGATAGCCTGTTTTCTCTCTAATGCTGCTTGAGTTTAGTTCGCTAAACTAGCCTAACAAGCAGTACTCCGCCCTCGGGATAGGAGGTTGCAGCCGTAGGCTAACCCGCTTGAAGTCTTGAGATCGTATGTGTCATATTAATGCACGACAGAAGCACAAAAGTAAGACCAATTTTCGGATTGGCACCAAATGACTCGATTTAGTTCGGGCATAAAGTTTTTACTGAAGTTTTCTGGTTTTCAAATCCTATGGCACTTTTAAAATATTTGTGTGTTTCTAGCATATGTCTCGTAGTGCAATGCCGAACACCTTTAGAGATTTGACAAAAACATTCTCAGATATTGCTATACATGCATTGGTTTCGAATTGTGTCTTGGGTCAATAGTTGGGTTTCCTGGCTCCTGTGCTTGCCTCCTACATTCCGCTTTGTTCATCTAGGTGTGCAAAGGGAGAACCACTGCGATTGTGCTTCCAGCTCGAATGGTTAAGCACCTCGGTGGAGAAAGCCGAAAATTGACTATCACAATGGGCATAAATTGGTCAGCGATCCGATGACGGTATCAAACTATACATCGATACCGATTACCCCATGTTAAATGATGGGCCTTTCATAACATTGGTCAAAGTGTTAATGGCTAGACTTCGGTCGGTGCCGAACACTAACCGGGGGCTCGTAGCTAGCTTCCCCAGTTTAAAGCTCCTATGACTAAGTGAAAGTTATAAAGCCCGCATATCTGATTGCCTCGTTTCCGCTAACACAACTGCCTTCGGGCACCGAGACGTCGGCTAAGGGTTGTTTTGTTATTGCGAAAACACCCCGTGTAGCATCTACAAGGGGGTGGAAGCTGACGATGGGCCACTTTCAACTGATAAACGGTCGCAACGGAGTCAAAATAAACATATCGTCGGCGTTTGTATTTAATATACGAGGGCTGTCTTCTGTAATCATCGTTATAAATCCATAAATATGCATCAATTTGACTTAAGATTTTGGCCAAGCTGGGTTGCCTGGCTCCTGTGCTTACCCCTACGTTCCTGATTGTTCGACTAGGCGGTAAAGGGAGCACCTCTGCGATTGTTACTACCGGGTCATCCAAGTTAGTACTTCAGATTGGGTGAAGCCGAAAGCTAGCTATCTTAAAGAATATAATTGGTCGACAATGACGGAAGTGAAAATTTTGGTTCATTAATACCATAGAGTTCGGGAACTTTCCCCGAACTAAATCCTCAATATTTTCCTCCCACATTGATCGGTGGTGAGGTTACATGATTATGATCAGCATGACAACCCAAAGAAAGGAACCGATAGCAGGATTATTTTCTTTGGAAGATGTTTCATATGCATACCTTTGTTTATAAAACCATATGGCCGGATTGCCTTGTTTTCCATAAATCTTTGCCCTTATAACGACTTTATAAAGTAGGAAAACACTCCTCGGCTACTGGCCGAGGAGGTTGAAACCGATGGTCGGTCAACAAAGTTTTGCACAGTGCGGATCCGAGCATTACTGATGTAGAGTACTTGGATACATAGAATCATTACACATAATTTGTGATTGTACTCCGGATATCGATCCTTAATTCAGCCACCCGTGCCCGTATTAAGGCTCGAGGGCTACTGGGCTTCAGGCTTATCATTTACAAATATTAAAGGGGTACATCGATCCCCTGATCTGGTGTTGCCACCCGTCTAGTGTCTCGGGGGCTACTGCATTGCCTATTCAATGCAGAAAATTCAAAGTGCTTAGTGTTCAGCTTGACCGAACTATAGGCAAACGCATCTTCGGACAACAATAGGTACCATCTGGGACTTATCCGGCATCAAGCTAATATATTACAGCGACTTCTCAAAACCCTCTCTCAAGGGCCCATTCACCGATCACTATTTCCTCTAATATATTACACCGTGTTTCTATTCCTAAGTATGCTGCCGAGCTGGGAATTGATCCTCAGGCCGATTTCACGAATCGACCTGAGTCTCAGGGGCTACTGGGGTGAACGGTTTGATTTTATCCTTCAGGTGCATCACAGATATTAAGCCGATATGCACCTTGAGGGCTACTGGCTATACATCTCGGCACATAATACATTGCACAAATCGGAATTAAATTCACAAAAATCAGTCCATGGCCGAGGTGGTGCACCACCTCCAGCATTGGTGCTCAGCTGCACAAGATACCTCGGAAGCAGTCCGCCATAAAGCTCAGTTGAAAGTGGATGGCTCCATAGAGGGCATCTCTGGCATTAAGCTCGGTTGAACCCTTTCAACTTTTTCAAGACCGAGGTAATCTATGACACCTCGGATATAGTCCGGCGCTGGAACTTGGATACAGTCCGGCACTGGAATTTGGATGCAGTCGGCGTTAGAGCTCGGACGCGAGAGAACATAGCCGCACAGGAAACACTTCAAACCCAAGGTGTGGCATAAAAATAACAAGGCATTGATAAAGGCTGATAACTTAAAGGGGCTCCTCGGATACCCGACGTATAAACTCTTCAAATTCACTTCGGTGATCCTCAAGATCGAAGATGAGAAGATTTGTTGAACTAGTTTTCAAGACCGACGACCAAAGATGAAGAACAGTTCGAAAGAATCGAGGAGCGTCTCCAACTTGAAGACCGGTTCAGGGGGCTACTAACGGTGTCCTGGACTAGGGGGTACTCACCACGTCGTCTTCCGACCAGCTGGATCGGGCCGAGGATCCCCATGGCGGTTCACTTATGGGCCACTTTGGGCAGCCCATACTGCATACAAGGAGGATTCCACAAGACTTGGCGCCCAAGACAAGGACTCCTCTAAACCCTAGGCCTCTAGTGTGTTATATAAACCGAGGCCAGGCTAGTCAATAGAACATCTCATATTCATTACTACAATCTTGTGGTAGATACATGTACTATGTACTATCCCCATATGAATACAATCAAAAGCAGGACATAGGTTTTTACCTCCATCAAGAGGGCCCGAACCTGGGTAAAATCCCGTGTCCATGTTACCATCGCTCCAAGATGCCTAGCTTAGGACCCTACTATGAGATATGTCGGATATATAACCGACAACATGCTCCAGTGGGCCAAAGTTAGTTGAAAAATCATTTGTGTACTTGAGACAATTTCTAGGTCCCATGCAAGAAATGGGAATGGAATTCAAACATCTGGGCGTCTTGGCTCAGTCGGAAACATCGAGAAACTTGGTATTAAAATTCCCGTAAATCCAAAACTCGCCTGAAAATCATGAAACATGGCATGGTGTCATGACATGGCACCAAAATGATGTGGTAAAAAATTTGTCCGATTTGCAAAGACGCACACATTAACAATCAACAAAGTCATTTTAGAACAAGTGTTGTCACGTTACAAATTGGAAACATAAGTATTATTCAAACCGTGGGTGTTTCTACTTACCATTTACGTGTCACCATGCGTCCCCTTTTTTATTGGCTAGGAGGTGCCGTGCGGGTAGCTACTTGAGTATGGGAGGCATGCGATCAGACCCCTGCGCGTGCTCATCAGAAGGAGAGCCCTTTGACCTCTATCCACCGCCCACCTCTCTCCCAACCTCTCCATTAATGGCGCCCAAGCCCCTGTTTAATGGCATGTCTATGTCTCACTCGACTGAGATTTAAAAGAGAAATAAGAAAATCTAAAAAGGAAGTTTTTCACGGATCTTGATGTAAGATCCGATGGACCTATATAGCATCGACCGTGACTTATAGCAAGACTAATGAATATAAGGACGATGACAGCGGATAATAATTGTCTTACATATTTGGGAAGATAATTAAAAAAAGCCACATGCAGCAACGCCCGAAATACACATGGGCAAAAGAAGAAGGAAGACCCAGACAATGATCTGGCTCGCTGATCTCTACTTTCTTCATGCGTTGCTACAGGCCATGGAGACCAGTTCTCGCGGCGAGCGGCGATGAGTTCTTTCGTATCCTCAAGACGCTTTTTGAGAGCATCCACGGATTCCTCCACCAACCTTTGGCGCTCGATGTGGAGCATGGCATTCTCGTCCATAAGTTTCTCGACGATGACGCCAATCCTCTTCAATAAGGTAGTGGTCTCCTCATGTTGCTTCGTCATTCTGGCAATCTTCGCCCTCAGCAGGTCGCGCTCGGTGCGGAGCTTCGCCTTGTCCTCCCCTAGTCCCCGGATGACCCTGGTAGCATTTTCAAATGAGGCATTCATCTTGTCTTGCAGCTTCATCCAGTCGGAGATCCGACCCATCAGTTCATCGAGCATAGCACGCATGCGCCTGTGAGAGTCCTCGCATGCCCGCGAGACATTTTCCCAGGCGGCTATGGCACGGGAGGACATCTCTACTGCATTCACGGCACGACGGGACATCTCTGCTGCTTCTGCGGCGCGGCCGGACCAGTCTGCTGCATCGACAACACGGCGGGACCTTTGTGCTGCTTCGGTGGCGTGGCGGGACCTCGATACTGCTACAGCCGCGTAGCAGGACATGTCGGTTGCTTTCGCGGTGAGGCGGGACATCTCTCGTGCTTCCGCTTCCATGCTCGCCTCTCCCTGGTAGTAATCTCTCAACCCAGAACTCACGCTGGCCATGACAGACACAAGGGAATGACGATGAATGACTTGTTTGCTTTTGTGGATGAGGAGTTGAGGAGGAATGTGCAGTCATCTTGGAGTAGGTAGTATTTATAACTGAGTACTAATACGCTCCTAAGTGGGAAACCGTTTAGGTTTTGATCGGTGTGAACAGGTTTGCAATTAAATATAGCATGGTAGTAATTTGGAATGTGACGGGACGCAGGCTCAAAATTTATTTGTGGTTCTATAATTTCTAAGTGTGGCACTATTCTCGGATGGCGTAACGTGGGCACGCGTTCTCGGCCGCGTACGTGGCGTTTGCACCATAGGGTGCACCGCAATAGGCGATGTCAGCACACGTCTTGTTCCAACAACCATGCGTGCTCGTTATTACCATCACGCACACTTCTTTTAATTAGAATGTGTGCCTGTCTAGCGCACACACGTTGATCTGTCTAACTATTTCTGTTTGTTGTGGCTAATCGCAAACACTTCATCAGTGTGAAGTGTATGCCGTCAATCGTAGTCACCTTGATCTGGCTGACTGTTTCTGTTGTGTTGCCTAATCACAAGCAGTTCATCCGTCTGAAGTGTATGCCCTTAATCGCACACACCTTCATCTTGTTGTCCATTTCTGTTGTTCCGCCTCATCACAAACAGTTAATCCGACTGAACTATATGTCGTATATCGCACACGCCTTCATTTGGCTGCCCGTTTCTATTCTTCTACCTCATCGCAAACTGTTCATTGAACTAAACCGTATGCCCCGCATCACACACACAACGAAAATCCAAACCGTGTTTGATGTATCCGCCATCGCAAATATTTTGCATCTTTTTTGACGGGTTTTTTAATCATCGTTTGCGATTAATGCATCACACACAGTTTCGTCGAAGGGTCTCTAATTGTAGTGTCGCGTTAGCAGCATCCTGCAGTAGTGCGCCACCCCGCACCGGCTTTATCTGGTGGCTGCTCTGTTTGATTCTGAGAATATTGTTGAGCAACCCCCTCTTGAGAGTGATTTGAGTTTAAAATCCACCGAGAGAAAAACCCAGACCAAAACTTAGATAATGGTTTAGTATCACTCAAATCTAAGTCTAGTGCGCTCCGCCTATTACTATCGAGAGCTACAAACTCTCTAGACAGTTAGATGTTAATCTCTTCAGAGACCAAGAGTAATTGTAGTTCTTGAAGAAGAAGTCTGTAAAGGTTCAAACATCACCTCAAGTATCCACCATGAGTGATCGACATTGGTTGACAGACCAATTGTCAAGGAGAATAGGGTGAAGAGAGTTTATCTTTTGTGTTGAATCACAACCCCTCCAACCAGACGTAGTCCTTTTGCAAAAGGGCGAACTGGTCTACGAAATTCTCGATCGCCATCGAGCATCACTGGCTATCTCTTAACTCATTTTTCATTCGATCAACATTGCATGACTAGATCGACCATGTGATTATCTTCGATGATGTGTTTATTTTTAGTTCGCTTGTTTACATTCGCTCACTGAAATCTATTATCACTCGCTCCGCTGCTGGTTCCGAGAGTTTTGAAGTTTCCGAGGGAAATTTCAAAACTCCCATTCACCCCCCTTCTGATAGGCATACTTTGTTCCTACAAGTTATACAAGTGATAATGATCAAGTTGTTGTTGGGGAACATAGTAATTTCAAAAATTTCCTACGCACATGCAAGATCATGGTGATGCACAGCAATGAGAGGGGAGAGTGTGTCCACGTACCCTCGTAGACCGAAAGCGGAAGCGTTAGCACAACGCGGTTGATGTAGTCATACGTCTTCACGATCTGACCGATCAAGTACCGAATGCACGGCACCTCCGAGTTCTGCACACGTTCAACTCGATGACGTCCCTCGAACTCCGATCCAGCCGAGTGTTGAGGGAGAGTTTTGTCAGCACGACGGCGTGGTGACGATGATGATGTTCTACCGACGCAGGGCTTCGCCTAAGCACCGTTACGATATGATCGAGGTGGATTATGGTGGAGGGAGGCACCGCACACGGCTAAGAGATCAAGAGATCAATTGTTGTGTCTATGGGGTGCCCCCTGGCCATGTATATAAAGGAGTGGAGGAGGGGAGGGGTCGGCCCTCTCTATGGCACGCCCTAGGGGAGTCCTACTCCCACCGGGAGTAGGATTCCCCCTTTCCTAGTAGAACTATGAGCCCTTCCAAGTAGTAGGAGTAGGAGAGAAGGAAAGGGAAAAGAGAAGAGAAGGAAGGAGGGGGCGCAGCCCTTCCCCCTAGTCCAATTCGGACTAGGCCTTGGGGGGCGTGCGGCATGCCTCTCTCTCTTTCCCCTAAAGCCCAATAAGGCCCATACACTCCCCGACGAATTCTCGTAACTCCCTAGTACTCCGATAAATACCTGAATCACTCGGAACCTTTCCGATGTCTGAATATAGTCGTCCAATATATCGATCTTTACGTCTCGACCATTTCGAGACTCCCCGTCATGTCCCCGATCTCATCCGGGACTCCGAACTACCTTCGGTACATCAAAACACATAAACTCATAATATAACCGTCATCGAACTTTAAGCGTGCGGACCCTACGGGTTCGAGAACTATGTAGACATGACTGAGACACGTCTCCGGTCAATAACCAATAGCGGAACCTGGATGCTCATATTGGCTCCTACATATTCTACGAATATCTTTACCGGTCAAACCACATAACAACATACGTTGTTCCCTTTGTCATCGGTATGTTACTTGCCCGAGATTCGGTCGTCGGTATCTCAATACCTAGTTCAATCTCATTACTGGCAAGTCTCTTTACTCGTTCTGTAATACATCATCCCGCAACTAACTCATTAGTTGCAATGCTTGCAAGGCTTATAGTGATGTGCATTACCGAGTGGGCCCAGAGATACCTCTCCGACAATCAGAGTGACAAATCCTAATCTTGAAATACGCAGTACCTTCGGAGACACCTGTAGAGCACCTTTATAATCACCCAGTTATGTTGCGACGTTTGGTAGCACACAAACTGTTTCTCCGGTAAACGGGAGTTGCATAATCTCATAGTCATAGGAACATGTATAAGTCATGAAGAAAGCAATAGCAACAAACTAAACGATCAAGTGCTAAGCTAATGGAATGGGTCAAGTCAATCACATCATTCTCCTAATGATGTGATCCCGTTAATCAAATGACAACTCATGTCTATGGTTAGGAAACATAACCATCTTTGATCAACGAGCTAGTCAAGTAGAGGCATACTAGTGACACTCTGTTTGTCTATGTATTCACACATGTATTATGTTTTCGGTTAATACAATTCTAGCATGAATAATAAATATTTATCATGATATAAGGAAATAAATAATAACTTTATTATTGCCTCTAGGGCATATTTCCTTCAGTTGTAACATCGAGTTCGTGAATAAATTGATCAACATGTAGAGCAACAAGAAGCAAAACTTATGAGTAGTGGAAGGCAAGCAAAGTTTTTATTTAGTTTGGGTTTTGATAAGATTTGATTTGGGTATGGGTAGGAAGGCAAATAAAGTTTTTGATTGTGTTAAGATTTTATTAAGAATTGATTTTATTTGAATTTATTGAGTTAATGCATGATGTGGTTTAGGAAAATACTGATTTTGTCTTGATTATTTCAGTTTACTCTACTTATGTTGGTTTTTATTTTTAGGATGTTAAGTTTACATGTTACTTCTGAATGAATTGCGCAACAAATATATTTTTTGAGTGCTCTAGGCATAGAAAAAGATAATAAAGATGAAATTTTGATGAACAGGGTTGGATGTGGCTCCCATATGTGTGTCCACAGACGCGCTCGTGGATTGATAATGAGTCTCATTTATGGCACGACGTTGAAGATGCCTAAGGAGAGCTTCTAAGGGCTCCTTTGATTCGAAGAAACTACATATGATTCTCTGAGGATCTAGAGATCCTTAGGATTTTTTCCTACAATGGTCGTTTGATTCATAGGATTGGAATTCTTAATTTTTTTTCCATATGATTCATTTGTACAATATTTTGGAGGAAAATTTTCATCCACTCAAAATTCCTTTGTTTTTCCTTTTGCTGCTTTTTTGCGAATAATATGGCAATTTTATTCCAAAGTCACAGGGTTACAGTCGAGAGGCAATAAGTCCTCACAACATGGAGGACATCTGCTCATCCATACCGCAATACAAGACTCGGCATGGCTATAATTTGCCATACAATTTGCTACCCTATTTTGTGTCCTACTAATTTTTTGTTGAACAAACTCCCTCTCATCCATAAAAGATTTAATTTTTGCTATTAGATGACCATAGGCTGATCAAGACATACTATCACCAGAGAGGATCGAAAGTGCATTATAGGAATCAGATTGCACCCTAACTGGTAGATTCGTATGTTGTAAAGCAAGGGCCATCCCCTGCATTATTGCATGTATCTCCACCTCGAGCGCTTCATTGCAATTGAATATAACACAATAAGCACCAAAGATAAAAGAGCCATCATCACGACATAAGATCATACTAGCACTTGACTCGCCATCATGAGTTGAGAAAGATCCATCAACACACAACGCAACCCAATTTGTTGTAGGTGGTGCCAAGGAACAGGAGCTGCGGCCCGCTGAATACTAATAGGAATAACCTCCTCCCATGCTGTAACACCCCGAGAATCATGCTATAGTAATCTCCCCCCTAATGGTGGCCATGTCATCATAATTACTTTGCAAATTGCCACTTGTCAAAAATCAGATTCGAAATTCACTTTGAAATACAAGTCAAATATTTTCCTTTTCAAAAGTGCAAACAAAATAGTTCATAATTTTGCAAATAATCCCTAGGTATTTATTGTGTAGAAGCCAACCTCTTTTGGATTCCCAAAATGCCCCTGGGAATTATTTTAGTGCACCGATAGCAAATTACATGACCATTTTCATTTCCAAAAAATGTTTAAAGTTTTCCAAATGTCCCTAAACTTTGCGAGCCTCTCTAGAATATTGTATTTGTTTTATTTGCCAAATCTCATGAGCAAAAAAATCAGGCCCGTTGACAAGGGAGGCCAAATTGGCCGACCGCACAAGGGCCCCAAATTTTAGGGGCCCCAGTCCAGAAAATATTATGTGTATATATGAGAAAAGGGCCCAGTAAAACAACACCCATGCAGCCCATTCTAGCAACCAAATACATGCACGCACGCAGCCTCGCAGCCTGCCTGTTGGTTTGCCGTAACTCCCGATCGCATCGCACGCACATGTTCCAGTTTTATCCCTGGTTTAGCGATCCCTAGATCGAGGAGAGGTCTCTAGCAGTACAAGGGGCGGCTGGGCAACAGCAGCGGGCAGGCGAGGGCGGCAGGAGTAGGATACGTCAGTGGCGGAGGCACCGCCCGGCGACCCTAGGCACTTGCCCGGGCTCGCTGGTGCTCGACAGCAGCGATCGAGCGAATTAATAAAGGGCTGATCACGTACGGCAGCTTGTTTTACCCGGGCAAAAGAAATTTTGGGCCTTCGTTTTTCACATGTTCATGCAGCTCACGGCCCAAGACCAGTCTGCAGCCCAGCTTCTCTGGCCGAAACAACTTCTGTTTCACGAGGTGCATCGATCGCTCGAACTCCCTGACTACTTGTCTATCCGTTTCTCACGGGCGGCTAGCGCAGCCGCACACGGGCTGGGTCACAGACCTAACCCTGCACGGCTAGACGCAGGGCCGGCGGCGAGCGGACGGCATCACGCCAGGCGCCCAGCCGCCCAGGCAGTCTATTCTCCTTCCTCTCATTCGGCTTCGGCTTCGGCTTCCTTCGTTTTTCATTAGGCAGTCTACTTATATGTCTTTCTTTTGGCAACAATGAACATGTGAGAGATGCTTTTGACCCTGTTGGAAGAAATTACACAATGACATCTTGTATGGATAGCTTTCATTTTGTTTGCAACATGGCAAGTTTGCCTCAATTCAAGACTGGTTATATATCTTTTGGTATTAAGTCTGAACTTAATTAGGTGTATGAAATGGATATTGATATATATATATAAGTTCACATTAAAATTAAATTTTGTGTGATTATTATTTTTATGTTTTCAATTTATTATAAATGTGGATTTCTGGTTCAGAAGCTTGGTGCTATATTATATGTTGTGTATTTGAATACCCTTTTTTTTATTTTTAGATTATACACTTTGACTAAACTTGCCCAGGCTCCACAAAAGTTCTGGCTCCGCCACTGGATACGTGCGTACGCGGCCGCCGGCCGGCTACGCTCCACCGCGCCGTATTAGGTATTACAGCCACTACGGCGCCTGCCGTTGTAAATCCTTTTAGAAGAAGCCCTATTTTATTTTGCTAGTGTAGACTCATTTTTGTTAAACAATTTTTCACAATGTTACATCAAGGTGAAGTATGTTTTATGCAAGGTGAAATATTACACAGAATTCAAAATGATTCATATTATTTTTGTCTGTTTTATAAAACAGAAAGAATCATGCATAGAATGATTCTGGTGCTGAAAAGCATAGGAAGAAAACAAAACTATAAGCAGATGATCGATCCAAAAAGGGTACTTTTGATAAATGTCCTCAAAGAATCTGATCGCAAAAAGGAGAAGATTAATTATGAAGATATGATCGAAGATTATACTTCTTTTAGTACAAATTAGGTCAGTCTATTGCTTCAGTACCATCTTTACTATTTTACAATTAGCATTTGGTATATTTTCTAAATATTGTATCAAATAACACATATTTAAAGTTACATAATTAAATGAGAGTATGCTTTACTTACATTAGTTCTTTAGGTATATGATTTATAAAAATTCAGGGCCCTACTTTTATTCTCGTCCCGGGCCTCCAAATTTCTGGAGACGGCCCTGAAAAAAATGATTTGCTATCCAGTTTAAAATGCAAACCCAAGAAGGGGATAAAAAAAGGGGGACTCACTGCGCTACTGGGCCTAGTGGCCTCAGTGTAAGGCCCAACCCACCTAAACTCCACGTCGTCTTCCCTTGTTCATCAGGAGCGGCGTGGACGACCCGAGCTCATTCATGGCTATGGATGAACACACGTCGTCCATCCACCATGCCTCCGAGGTGGATAAGTGTCAGGACCCCGACTCAATGCCACATCGATCTAGCATGTAACACCTCATATCACTTTGCGGCCTCACGCACGGTATTCCCATGGTGTCGCCTTACCTTTGCCCGGGACCGTTTGCGCCTTTTGGCACACGTATATGACAGTGTCGCTAGCATCCATATGATAAGGAGCCCGGGCTGACATGGCTAGTCGTAAACCCAAAGTGGCACAGACTTACAGGGACAGGCATCCATGACCCAGCATCGAACGTGTCGGTCATCAGTGAGTGAATCCAGGCTGTAGCACTGGGCTAGCAGGACTCCGGTGAACCGGGCTGTAGCGGGCTAACAGGACTCCGGTATTCATCGCGTGACATTTCCCCGAAGGGACAGACACAGGAACGAAGAAGGACACATGCCGGCCAGCCTAAGTGTTCCGGAGCAGTAGCAAGCTACCATGGCTCGGTGGAAACACTAGGAGACATTTCCCCGTAAGAGAGGCTACTAAAGATAAACAACTAGATGGTCAGATCCCACACATACCAAGCATTTCAATAACATACACACAATATGCTCGATATGTGCAAATACAACATGGCACCACAACATGACTCTACGACTCAAGTAATTTATTCAATAGGCTCCGAGGAGCGAGATATTACAAACATGTGTCTCATGACCCAACAATCAGAGCATACAAATCAAAGCACAAGCGGAAGCTATCATGTCTGGTACAGACATCTATAACTGAAAAAGGCTGAGAAGCCTGACTATCTACCAGATCCTGCCGGGGCACAAGATCGTAGCTGAGGTAACAAGCTAAACGTCGAAGTCCACGCGAAACTACTAGTGAGACCGAAGTCTCTCTGCAAAAACATAAAATAGGCAAACGTGAGTACAAATGTACCCAGCAAGACTTACATCAGAACTAACTACATATGCATCATTATCAACAAAGGGATGGTGGAGTTTGACTGCAGCAAGCCAGCTTTGACTCGGTGGCTATCCTGAACTACGACTGCAAGTAACTCTTTTGAGGTGGCGCACACGAGTCCACATATTCACCATATCAATACACCACTATGGATCCACTCCCGTCTCCCTACGAGAACGCCATCCATAGCACTCACGCTTATCTTGCGCATTTTAAAGTATCCACTTTCACTTGTCTATGAACTGATATAAACAATCCAGAAGTCCTTTACCGCGGACACGGCTATTCGAATAGATGATATTAACCCTGCAGGGGTGTACTTCTTCATACATGTTTCCACCACTTAGCGTCTGCACACGACATGTGCTCGGCAGACTTCAAGCGAAAGCCGACGTGGGTGTATACCACGACCTACCTAAACACTCGAGTCTCTAGTCCAGGTTTATCGCCTATTCGGGTTCCATCCATGAGGAGATCCGGCCGGAGTTTCGCTCACAGCCCCAAACGATGTGAACAGGGTTCCCGAGATACCAAACGGGCATCCGGTACACCGTGCCACGTACCTACCGCATCACAGCCCACCCCTACGGTCAGCGCTGTCCACGGCCTCCAGTAAGCTACAAACACCAGAAACTACTTGCAACTCCTGGACAGAGGACTAGGGTGAATAAGAAGTCGAGCGGGGTCATATTTCAGGGCCCAATGTATGGTAGTAGCTGAATCATGGATCACAAACACAGAACTCAGTTCCTAAGGACGGCTTCAATGAGACAACCCACCATGTACTCCTACATGGCCTCTCACTGACACCTTTTACCAAATCGTGTTCACACACTTAGCTCACACACAGTAGGACATGTTCACACACCTCTGATTCATCCCGGATGAATCAGACCTGACGCAACTCTAAGCAGTAGCAGGCATGACAATAAGCATGACTGAGTAGGCACAATAGGGCTCAAACAACTCCTACTCATACTAGTGGGTTTCATCTATTTACTGTGGCAATGACAGGTCATGCAAAGGATAAAGGGGTTCAGCTACCGCAACAAGTAACAGATGAATCGTTGTTGTCCTAATGCAGTAAAAGAGAGCAGGAGCGAGAGAGTAGGATTGTATCGGAATGAACAAGGGGGTTTTGCTTGCCTGGCACTTCTGAAGATAACATTGAGTCTTCATCAGTGTCAACGATCACATCATCGGTACAACGTCTATCGAGGGGGAACAACACCGGCAAACACAGAAGAAACACGATCAATGCAATGCACAATATGATGCATGCTATGACATGGCAATATGAATGTGTTCTGAGCTAATGCAACTAGCAACAGATTAAATGAAGTTGGTTTGAATACAAGATTCAATTTCAAACTCCATATGTGATTATTCAAATGCCCTTTATTGGTTTTGTCCAAAACAGAGGACAAACATTGTTCAAACATGCATGAAAATGGTACAGATGGATTCCTTGAATTTTTCTGATAATTTTTCATATATAAATTATTTTATTTGGGGTTACGGTTGAATTTCTATGATTTTTAGAAGTTTATACTATTTTCTGGAATTTCCTGAATAAAAATAAATCCAGAAAATACTTATTGCGTCAGCATTGCGTCACTATGACGTCAGCAGGTCAACAGACGCTGCTGCTGGTCAAACCTGACCAGTGGGGCCCACTGGTCAGTGACTCAGGTCTGGATTGAGTGAATGACAGGTGGGACCGGTCAACGATGACTGGGCCAGAGTCAAAGCTGACACGTGGGGTCCACGGCACTAACACTAATTTAACAGAATAATTATATTAACCTAATTAAGCGCAGGGGCCCACATGGCAGTGGCTCGGGGGGTGTTTAGCGGGGTTATTAGCACTAATTAACCGGCGCCACGTCAGCAGGTGACGCCGGCGACCACAACAGCGGCGGGAACTCGCCGGAGTTGGTCGGGGCGGCGCTACAGGCTGCGGTTGGGCACCCTGAGGGCACCAGGAGGGAGCCCGTGCTCCCGCGCGTCTAGGGGCGCACGCAGCTGGGCATAGGGAGGCCGGGGTCGACGGCGGCGACCAGAACGGCGGCGGCCGGAGCTACGGGTTCGGGCGAGTTAGTGCTACGGTGTGCAAACGAGCGAGGTGAGAGGCTAGCGGAGCGCTACGCGGTGCGGGGAGCGAGTTAGGCACGCCAGGGTGACCAAATGGTCACCGGAGCTACGCCGGCGACGAGCTCAGGCGGCGGCGTGCTACGGCCAGCTATGAAATGGCGGCTACGGCGAGCGGCAAGCCACGGGGTTAGGGGCAAAACGTGCAGGAGCTCACGGTGGTTCGGATGAGGTAGATGGCGAGCTCGGGGAAGCGGAGACGGCGGCGAATCGACGGTGAAAATCCTCGGCGGCCGGCGATGGAAACGGCGATGGTGGCGGCGTTGCAGCGTGTCCGGGACCTCGTGGCTCGGTGGGGAGGAAGAGGGGGTCGAGGCGGAGCCTCTGGGTGCAACGGCAAGGCGGGGCAGTGGCTGTGGCCATGGCAGCAGCGAGCGGCGGCGGCGAGCTCCGTTCGGTCGCGGGAGAGAGAGGGGCCAGAGGGGAATAGGGACTGAGGGAGAGACACGGGAGAGTGGCGAGAGGTGCAAGGGGTCGAGGGGAGTGCGTGGCACCCTCGGGTGCCTCCAGCGGCGAGCAGGTAAGCAGGAGGTGGCCGAGGCCTCTCGGGCGCGTGCCACGCCTCGTCCTTCTGGCGAGGAGGAAGACGACAGGGGGAGTGGAGATGGGCTGGGCCGTGCTGGGCCAGGTAAGTTAGGTAGGTGGCCTGGTGGCCTTCTCTCCCTTTCTTTTATTTCCTCTTTTCTATTTCTATTTTCTGTAGTTTGTTTTGATTTAGTTTTAGACACTAAATCATTTTTTATAAATCCTGAGAATAATTGTGGACATTAACTGAATTATTACAGAGGCCCTCAACTATTTTCAGAATTGTTGGAGCATTTAAAAATATTAACAGTATTTAAATGCCCCAATTCAAATACAATATGGTTTAATCAAAAATCCAAAAATGTTTTGGAAAAATATCCATCATCTCTGGATATGGTTTTCACCCTTTTCCAGTAATCATGAACATTTTTGCAAACCAATTTGGGTTCTTTGAAAATATTTTGAAGTTGAACCTATTTGCAATGCTTTGGTGCTAGGGCTTGGTCATCCCCATTTCAAATTTCATAAAATTTAAACATGTTGCATGGATGCTAAAGCAAAAACAAACAAGGGCTGATCTGGGGCTGTGACAATAAGGTCATCCTAGGTGTTTCGCCCTCCCATACAGCGAAACCCTAGCTCCATTCTGTCCCCTCGCACTGCTTCTTCTCCTCCCGCAAGCAACCAAGCCGCCGTCGCCTTAGCGTTCGTCGCCCATGCTTTCTCCATCATACCCACACCCTAGAACCTTGTAGGCCTGCATCGCCGTCGTCCTCTACGCTGTCTACGACCACAAGTTGGAGCTGGGCGCCCCTGTAGCGCGTGGATCGAACCGTCTTTGGCCTCGGTGCCGGGGAGCTCGTCGTCGTCGATCCACTCCGCCCCGGCCCTGTCCGGCTTCCCCGAGATGCACGTCACCCCGCTGTGAGGCTCCCTTTGCTCCCCACTCTCTCCTCTGTCGAACCCCTCCTTATCCTGTTCGTCGCCATTCACCTTGGCCGTGCCCAGGCCTCGCGCTCGTCGCGTCCCCGCCGGTTGCTGCGCGCTGTGCGCATGCTCGCGCGCCCCGCGTCACGGTCCCCACGCCTCGCCTCCCTCCCGCAAGCGTACTGTTGCTTCTGCATCACGCCCGGCTCTGCCATCCCATGGCATCCGATTGCCCTGCCGGGCCCCTGGACCGCGGTCCTCCTCCTGCCCACACGCCTGACCGCCCCGGCTCACGCGCCACGCTGACGTGGTGGGGCGGGCCCCCCACAGTGGCGCTGACAGCGGACCCCATGGTCCTAGTTGAGCGGCTGACTGGGCAGTTCACCCAGGCCAACAGGTGTCGACCGGTCAGCCTCTGGTGCACCTGTGTGTGTACTGCACCGGATCCACCTAGTATTTAGTTGTTTTTCTAAAAAATATTAAAAATAAAATGAAATAAATCCAGAAAATTAGAATATCTTTTAAAATTTGAAAAATCATAGTAAATAAACCATAACTCGGATGAAAATACTTTGTACATGAAAGTTTCACAGAAAAACGTGATGAATCCGAATACACGGTCCATTCATCTGTCACATGTAAACCCGGGCAAACGTCGGGCCGGGCCGGGTTTCGGGCCGGGCTTATAAAAGCCCGACCTTCATTTCCCAAGCCCGAGCCCGGTCCGAAGCCCGAAATACTCCCTGTTTTCAAGCCCGAGCCCGACCCGAAGTCAAGCCCGAAGCCCGAAAGCCCGGCCCGAACGCTGTTTTTTAGTGTACGCACGTGCAAGCCCGGCCCGAAGCCCGAAAGCCCGGCCCAAAATACATAAAAAATCAAGCCCGAGCCCGGCCCGAACTATCTTCCGGGCTGCAAAACTAGGCCCGAGCCCAGCCCGAATGTCAAGCCCGGCCCGGCCCGGCCCGGGGTTTTCGGGCCGGGCTCGGGCCGGGTCGTCGGGCCGGGCTGCCCATGCCCGGGTTTAGTCACATGCCCCTAGCATGCTGAACATGGATCCGTCCCCTCTCTTCCATCTGTGTGGATTAAGCCAAGCATCGGGAAAACCCGTCCGGATGTTTTCCCGTTACGTCTGTAATGTGTAGCCCTGCATTAGGTCACCCCTAGCACCGCGTATTGCCATGTTATGCTTTGTGTTGCTTTGATTGCTCTGTTATTTATTGGGTTTCCCCTCCGATACTTCTTTCTGGTAGACCCCGGGACCGTGGTTGAACCAGTGATCGACTACTTCGCCGTCGAGGATCCGTATCTGTCTGCAGAGCTTCTAGGCAAGCCCCCCCCCATTGATCATTCCGATATCGCCCATTCTATTCTCTTATGCTTGCATTAGATTTTGCTACTATTATTGTTTGCTCCTATTCTGATGCATAGCCTGCTTTTGCTACCTGCTTTCATACCTTACCTGCCAACTCTAGACTGCTTAGTATAGGCTGGTTAGAGATCCATCAGTGACCCCCACCTTGTCCCAGTTGCACCTGCTTTATGTTCGATGACTCGATCAACGTGATCGACGTCCAGGCCCCGACACCACGCATCACCCCCCTTAGTTGTAGGACTCTATAGAGTTACCATCGAGTGCCGAGGGTGATACCTCATCAGCACTTCTGATGTTAACCCTGTAGTGTAGCTATTCGGTCATGGTCATCGAGGGTGATTCCTCCTTGACCACTCCCATAATGACTATGTCGTGCAACTCCTCAAGTGTGGACCAACGAGGGTGATTCCTCCAAGTCCACCTTGATGGTTACATCGAGTGGGAATCCATCAAGGGTGATTCCTCAGGTTTCCCCATTGGTGTTAGACACACGGTTACTATGGTTACTATGACTTTACACTGAACCATATTACCAAAGACGGGTCGGCCCCGAGGGGTACCCGCGCGAGCTTAATTGCGAGCGATGTGGAGTCGGGTTGACCTGGAAGGTGCCCGCGAGATACTTACGAGGCGTGGCCGAGCATTCTTAGCCCTTGTCGCGAGTCCTCGAGATGGGGCGACGGGGTCACATCAATCGTGGGTCTTTGCTCGTTACCGCGCGGTCCTAATCCACTATGATTTGGATATATGATCCGAGGGGCCTTTGGCCAGATAGCACTAACCATCACGTGGGCATAGTATGGGCATTCTGCGTCATATGCATCAGCCGAAGCTTAATAGACGTCATGCGACTGAGCGGCGTGCGTCGGGTTGGACTGGAACACCTCGCCTTGTATAAGGGAGGCTAGGTCTGCTCATCGGCCACCCACGCAACATGCAGGAGTTCCCGGGGTGATGGCCCAAGACCCCTGGTAGGGGCATAGGTTTAGTCCGGTGTGCTGACCTCTCTATTAAGCCTAGGACGGGTTGCGGCGTATCATTTGGCCGACGCCGGGCATGATCCAGGGAAGTGTGTCCGGGCGGAGTTAATCGGTTGTGGTGGGTAAGTTGGTGCACCCCTACAGGGAAGAAAACATCTATCGATAGCCTGTCCTATGGTAATGGACACTCGGAGTTGTATCCCGATCGATACAACTAGAACTGGATACTTGAGGTGATAACTGGATAGTATGGCTCTGGGATTGCTTTCTTGCAGGGAGTCGAGAAAGGATCTCTGGGCGAGGATGACGACACTACTACTACTTTACATTATGCTAATCTGCACTCTTCTAATGCTGCAAGACCTCTGAAGATGCTGAAGATGCTAGTCGTCGATAGGACTAGGCCTTTTCTCTATTCTGGCATTTCTGCAGCCCAATCCACATATACAACCCTTCCTTTGATAATGTTGCATATGTAGTGTAGCTCCTTGCTTGCTGAGTACTTTGGATGAATACTCACAGTTGCTTTGCTTTCTTTCCCCCTTTTCCTTTCTTTCCGGATGTCGCAACCAGATGACGGATTGTAGGAGCTAGACGACAGCAGTGATGACTACTACTACCCCGAGGGTTCCTACTACTATGTGACGGCCGCTGATGACCTGGAATAGTTAGGAGGCTCCCAGGAAGGAGGCCTTGCCTTTTCGATCGTTGTTGCTTTGTGCTAGCCTTCTTAAGGCAGACTTGTCTGACTTATGTCTGTACTCAGATATTGTTGCTTCCGCTGACACTTGTGTATTCGAGCTTATGTATTCGAGCCCTCGAGGCCCCTGGCTTGTAATATAAAGCTTGTATTATCTTAATTTGTGTCTAGAGTTGTGTTGTGATATCTTCTCGTGAGTCCCTGATCTTGATCATACACATTTGTGTATGATTAGTGTATGATTGAATCGGGGGCGTTACAAGTTGGTATCAGAGCCGACTGCCTGTAGGAATCCCCCTTTCAAACTCCTTGGCCGAAGTCAAGTCTAGTCACTACAAAACTTTTACTAACATGGTTGTGTGTCTTACGGGCCCATGTCGCCATTGGGTGGTATTAGGATCTTTTAGTCCTCGTCTATACTCTAATATTATGATCTCTCTTCTATTTGGGTTAAAATATTTTACTAACTCTAACTCTAGGTTCTCGTAACTACTTCTCCCGAAGAGCCACTCGATACAGATGATCACCTGATTCACCAGAAGATTCTGAAAATACTCTTCGATGTTTTCCGAGCCCCTTGTGCCCACCGCCTTTGCAATTCCCTACCATCGATAAATCCCTATGGATAGCTACATACACTTGCCGTCCATACCTTCATTTCCAATTGCTCTTGTTATTACAAGATACCCTGTAATACTTTCGGATATTCCGAGAATCCATTGTGCCTGCTGCGTTGCAGCTCCTTTTCCGCATGAATACATGCACGAATAATTCCTCACAATTATCGGGGATTCATTCATCCTCAGTTGTTCATGTGTTTCACAAAAGTCTTCAAAATACCATTCGATCTTCCGAAAATCCTCAGCGGCCTATTGCTCTTGAAATTTTTGCTTGCTTGCATTATGGTTAATCCCATAAGTCAAGTAATCTTATTAGCATCCTATGTCACTATCATTTTGAGTCCATTGATTCAATATGTTGCAGATGCTTGCAATCCTAAGTCGAATCCTAGAATTCATCCTTCTGGCTCAGGCGTCATTTTGAACAGGAGCTGGTTCTCGACCAATCAAGTTGTCGTCGATTGTACCCCTAAGTCTATTCAAATTATCCATCCTTAGTCAGAGCGTTTGCTTCTGATCCCTTGATTTGGAAATCATAAATCCTTTGCAATTGAGCTTTGAATTAGTCATTATATAACATAATCTCCTTGCATTATTTCTTCTTTTGGTTGAGTACAGATGCTCACAACAGATCTCTTGTGGACCACCAGATCCTTTGTTGGATTTTATCCGACAACGTCCTTCATATTCAATAACCTTGTGAACCTTTCCTTGGATACATAATGTCTTCGGTAAATTGTATCCTCTGCTTTGACAACCATGCTCTACTTCCGAGCTCGAGTTATTTACCCCTGAAGTTTGTGGTGTATGTTCCTAAGATGCCCCGATGGGTTGAACATATGCCTTCCCTAATCCATGTGAACCCGAGAGTTTTCACGAGTCATACTATTCTGGTGTTTTGCTAGATATAATTTCAACACTACAACTTCATCAAAGCGAGAAGTGAATGTGAGGTTATGCATTGAAGAAGTGGGAGTCGGCCTTGAACTTTGCGTTCATGCCCATAGACACGACACAATGTAGATCTTATCATGGAAGCTTCTCTTAAAAATTAATCGTCCCCTTGGTATAAGTTCATATTATATCTGGGATTTGGTTTTTGCAATTGCGGTTCCGACCATATTGTCCTTCTTTGATCCCATTTCTCGCACAAGTTAAAGCACTTGTCTTCCGTAGATCAATGCATCTCCACAACCTCTATTTTGGTCCTCCTTCGAGTTTTACCCTCTAGTATCTTGAGAATAACAAATAACCGTGTTGCTTCCTATGAGTCTTCATATAGTATTGCTTCTCACCGGTTTCAGATTTCCCCAGGTTCTGAGTTATTAGTCACTCGAGAACACCGATAAGTGAATCGATTCCACACCTTGATTCAATAACTCTAAGTAATTTTCGTCGCTTACGAGTTTAATAATCCTTCAAGTCATTCCTATCATGGTAAAAATTTAACTGTGCCACTTGGTCCTTCATGGAGCACAATTTTTGGCAGTGATCTAAGCTTACGTCGATCTTCCTTGTCATATCATTTCGCCTTGAACAACAAGCTTGATTTCGAGTTTGTGTCGTATTTGTGGTTCCAATAACCTTTTGCTTCATCATTCCTTTTACTTGATGCAATCGTTGTTCGATTACATCTTCATGAAATCTCTCGACAAATGTGTCATGATCATAATCAACATTCTGAGCTCTTCTAGGATATTAATCGAATTCATGATGAGAAATACCATCCTTGCCCCTCGATGATTTGTGTTATCATCGACAATATTATTGCCTTCCCTCCAACACAAACGTGTTCATATAAATTTTGGAAATACATCCTTTTTGACATGTCGATGGATTGCTGCTGAGCCCATCGGCCACATTCTCATCTTTTCCTTGCTGAATTTTTATGACTTACTTTATAAGTTGTACCTGATGGACCCTTTATGTATCCAAAGTCTGATCGTTACCTGATGACCATGCCGATGCTATCCCGAAGCATGTCTGTTGTACTCCGATCATCAACAAGAACATTGGAAGCGCAATGCAAAAAAAATGATCAATTCCAAACACCATTGTATGGGTAAACATCATAAATTCCTTGCCCCTTTGTCTAAATGGTTACATACTTGGAGTCCTGTCATGTTTATCATGCTCTTCCTTTCATTGGGAAAGATATACTCCTAATAGTTGTGCATAAGCAAAATTTCCTTTCCATTGGTCTGCTTAATCTGGAAATCACATTTTCCTTTCCGTTGTTTTGTTTAACTTTTCTTGTGATCTATATGATATAGGCAATAATATTTCTCTGCTTATGTAAATACCTCGGTGTACAACTTTGTCAGTAAAACCCTGTTACTTTTGTTGATGACATTCTGGTAACCACTGATGGGCGAGAACTTTGCCTATTGGTCCGCCTCATTCAACGAGCAGGAAAATGGTTCTCTTCGTCCCTCGCCCTTGGTACCAACGTTGTTGCCAACATAACTGACATGCTATCCTCTGACCTGCCTTGCTTCCGTGACCGTGCAAGATGTTTGTGTCCTTTATACTTTTAATACACATGGTGGGCCCATAACTCACAGTTCCATAGGATCGAAACCTGACTCTGCTGTACACCCCTGTTTCCAAAGTTATTCCTCACACTTGGCTTCATATGTTAATCACGAGCCACCTTCCTAGGGATGATCTACTCTAGTATCAAACGCAATATTTATTTTCGTTGCTCTGAACCCCATTCACACTCTAGGTTAGGCATTAAATGATTGCCTACCCTCTTGAAACTTCTTATTGTACCTTCTTACTTTGCTCTCGAGGTTTTTCTTAAGTTTCAATTCGAGAGATACTTTCTGCCACATTCCCTGAGTTATCTTCCAGATAATCGACCTTGTAAAGGTCCGTTCTTTCAAAGTCCCCTTATCCTTTTTGTAAGTACGATGAAGGCTTCGAAGAAAGGATGACGACTTCATCATGATGACCTGAAGCACAGAAATGAAGACACCAACGAAATGGATCAACTTTTTTGAGAAGAGCAACCAAGAACGAGAAGATCCGTTAGAAATTAGCAACCAAATCTTTCCCCCTTACACCACCTCTTAAATCTCGGGACGAGATTTCTTGTAGTGGAGAAGATTTGTAACACCCCGAGAATCATGCTATAGTGATCTCCCCCCTAATGGTGGTCATGTCATCATAATTACTTTGCAAATTGCCACTTGTCAAAAATCAAATTCGAAATTCACTTTGAAATACAAGTCAAATATTTTCATTTTCAAAAGTGCAAACAAAATATTTCACAATTTTGCAAATAATCCCTAGGTATTTATCGTGTAGAAGCCAACCTCTTTTGGATTCCCAAAATACCCCTGGGAATTTTTTAGTGCACCAATAGCAAATTACATGACCCTTTTCATTTCCAAAAAATGTTTAAAGTTTTCCAAATGTCCCTAAACTTTGCGAGCCTCTCTAGAATATTGCCTTTGTTTTATTTGCCAAATCCCATGAGCAAAAAAATGATTTGCTATCGAGTTTAAAATGCAAACCAAAAAAGGGGATAAAAAAGGGGACTCACTGCGCTACTTGGCCTAGTGGCCTCAGTGTAAGGCCCAACCCACCTAAACTCCACGTCGTCTTCCCCTGTTCATCAGGGGCGGCGTGGACGACCCGAGCTCGTTCATGGCTGTGGATGGACACACGTCGTCCATCCACCACGCCTCCGAGGTGGATAAGGTCATCCTAGCTGTTTCTCCCTCCCACACAGCGAAACCCTAGCTCCATTCTGTCCCCTCGTGCTGCTTCTTCTCCTCCCGCAAGCAACTGAGCCGTCGTCGCCTTAGCGTTCGTCGCCCACGCTCTCCATCGTACCCACACCCTAGAACCTTGTCCGCCTGCTTCGCCGTCATCCTCCATGCCGTCTACGACCACAGATTGGAGCTGGGCGCCCCTATAGCACGTGGATCGAGCCGTCTTTGGCCTCGGTGCCGGGG
Source organism: Triticum dicoccoides (assembly GCF_002162155.2). NCBI lineage: Eukaryota > Viridiplantae > Streptophyta > Magnoliopsida > Poales > Poaceae > Triticum > Triticum dicoccoides. The sequence continues at coordinate 422,551,477 of NC_041382.1, forward strand.
AGCTCGTCGTTGTCGATCCACTCCACCCCGGCCCTGTCCGGCTTCCCCGAGCTACTCGTCACCCCGCTGTGAGGCTCCCTCCGCTCCCCACTCTCTCCTCTGTCGAACCCCTCCTTATCCTGTTCATCTCCATTCACCTTGCCCGTGCCCAGGCCCCGTGCTCGTCGCGTCCGCGCCGGTTGCTGCACGCTGCGCGCGAGCTCGCGCGCCCCGTGTCACGGTCCCCGCACCTTGCCTCCCTCCCGCGGGCGTGCTGCTGCTTCTGCGTCACGCACGGCTCAGCCATCCCACGGCGTCCGCGTGCCCGGCCGGGCCCCTGGACCGCGACCCTCCTCCTGCCCGCACGCCTGACCGCCCCGTCTCCGCCCAACCGCTTCTCCTGGGCGAGCCCATGGCCGCCCACGCTGCCCGCGCCTCCTGTCGCCCGAGCGCGCGCCCGGCTCCCCTCGTCCCTGCCCACGGCCGCCTTGGCCGAAGCACGCCGCTGCTCGGCCAACTGCTTTCGCTCGCCACCTGCTCCCTGCACCGCGTCCACCCCCCGCACCGTCCTCCGGCCACCGCCCCTCCCCCCACGCACGACCCTCAGGCCGCCGGCCGCACGGGCCCCCGGTCGCCTCCCACACGGGCCTTTGGCCGTCGGCCTCCACGCCCGTGCGCCACGCTGACGTGGCGGGGCGAGCCCCCCACAGTGCCGCTGACAGCGGGCCCCACAGTCCTAGTTGACAGGTCAACTGTCCCAGTTGACCTGCTGACTAGGCAGTTCGCCCAGGCCAACAGGGGCCCACCGGCCAGCCTCTGGTGCACCTGTGTGTGCACTACACTGGGTGCACCTAGTATTTAGTTGCTTTTTTGTAAATATATATATTAAAAATAAAATGAAATAAATCCAGAAAATTAGAAAATCTTTTAAACTTTGAAAAATCATAGTAAACAAAACGTAACTCGGATGAAAATACTTTGTACATGAAAGTTTCTGAGAAAAACGTGACGAATCCGAATACACGGTCCGTTCATCTGTCACATGCCCCTAGCATGCTGAATATGGATTCGTACCCTCTCTTCCATCTGTCCGGATTAAGCCAAACGTCAGGAAAACCCGTCCGGATGTTTTCCCGTTCCGTCTGTAACGCGTAGCCCTGGATTAGGCCACCCCTAGCACCGCGTATTGCCATGTTATGCTTTATGTTGCTTTGATTGCTCTGTTATTTATTGTGTTTCCCCTTCGATACTTCTTTTTGGTAGACCCTGAGACCGCGGTTGAACCAGTGATCGACTACTTCGCCGTCGAGAATTCGTATCTGTCTGCAAAGCTTCCAGGTAAGCACCCCCTTTGATCATTCCGATATCGCCCATTCTATTCTCTTATGCTTGCATTAGATTCTGCTACTGTTATTGTTTGCTCCTATTCTGATGCATAGCCTGCTTTTGCTACCTGCTTTCATATCTTACTTGCTTACTCTAAACTGCTTAGTATAGGCTGGTTAGAGATCCATCAGTGACCCCCACCTTGTCCCAGTTGCCCCTGCTTTATGTTCGATGACTCGATCAACGCTATTGACGTCCAGGCCCCGACACCGCACATCACCCCCCTTAGTTGTACGACTCTGTAGAGTTACCATCGAGTGCCGAGAGTGATACCTCATCAGCACTTCTGATGTTAACCCTGTAGTGTAGCTATTCGGTCGTGGTCATCGAGGGTGATTCCTCCTTGATCACTCCCGATAATGACTATGTCGTGCAACTCCTCAAGTGTGGACCAACGAGGGTGATTCCTCCAAGTCCACCTTGATGGTTACATCGAGTGGGAATCCATCGAGGTTGATTCCTCAGGTTTCCCCCTTACTGTTAGACACACGGTTACTATGGTTACTATGACTTTACACTAAACCATATTACCAAAGACGGGTCGACCCCGAGGGGTACCCGCGCGACTTAATTGCGAGTGATGTGGAGTCAGGTTGACTTGGAAGGTGCCCGCGAGATACTTACGAGGCGTGGCCGGGTATTCTTAGCCCTTGTCGCGAGTCCTCGAGACGGGGCGACGGGGTCACATCGATCATGGGTCTCTGTTCATTACTGCGCGTTCCTAATCCACTATGATTTGGATATTTGATCTGAGGGGCCTCTGGCCTGATAGCACTAACCATCACGTGTGCATATTATGGGCGTTCTGCATCGTATGCATCAGCCGAAGCTTAATAGACGTCATGCGACTGAGCGGCGCGCGCCGGGTTGGACTGGAACACCTCGCATTGTATAAGGGAGGCTAGGTCTGCTCACCGGCCGCCCACACAACATGCAGGAGTTCCCAGGGCGATGGCCCAAGACCCCTAGGGGCATAGGTTTAGTCCGGCGTGCTGACCTCTCTATTAAGCCTAGGTCGGGTTGTGGCGTATCGTTTGGCCGAGGTCGGGTATGACCTAGGAAAGTGTGTCCGGCCAGAGTTAATCGAGCATGGTGGGTAAGTTGGTGCATCCCTGCAGGGAAGAAAACATCTATCGATAGCCTGTCCTACGGTAATGGACACTCGGAGTTGTATCCCGATCGATACAACTAGAACTGTATCCTTGAGGTGATAACTGGATAGTATGGCTATGGGATTGCTTTCTCGCAGGGAGTCGAGAAAGGATCTCTGGGTGAGGATGATGACACTACAACTACTTTACATTATGCTAATATGCACTCTTCTAATGCTGCAAGACCTCTGAAGATGCTAGTCGTCGATGGGACTAGGCCTTTTCTCTATCTTGGCATTTCTGCAGCCCAATCCACATATACAACCCTTCCTTTGATAATGTTGCATATATAGTGTAGCTCCTTGCTTACTGAGTACTTTGGATGAGTACTCATAGTTGCTTTGCTTTCTTTTCCCCCTTTTCCTTTCTTTTTAGATGTCGCAACCAGATGACGGATTCTAGGAGCCAGACGACAACACTGGCGACTACTACTACATCGAGGGTGCCTACTACTACGTGACGACCGCTGACGACCTGAAGTAGTTAGGAGGCTCCCAGGCAGGAGGCCTTGCCTTTTCGATCGTTGTTGCTTTTGTGCTAGCCTTCTTAAGGCAGACTTATCTAACTTATGTATGTACTCAGATATTGTTGCTTCCGCTGACTCTTGTGTATTTGAGCTTATGTATTCGAGCCCTCGAGGCCCCTGGCTTGTAATATAAAGCTTGTATTATTTTAATTTGTGTCTAGAGTTGTGTTGTGATATCTTCCGTGAGTCCCTGATCTTGATTGTACACATTTGCGTGTATGATTAGTGTACGATTGAATCGGGGGCATCACACGTGCCAACATATTCCCTTTTAATATTTTTTCCATACTATAATTCCGGGCTAGATCAAGGGACTTATAATAACTATCCAAAAATTCCATAGTATCATCAACCGGTGGCACTTCCTTGCCATGCACAACATCATTGTGAAGTTGCCAAATTCTCCATATAAGTAGAATGACCATATCACAAACCTTATTATCACACGCCACAAGTACATGCATTAGCCACTCTTTACCATAACTCTCGCATCCTTTGCCACACAAGTCGTGCTTGAGGGCATGCAACTAGGGCATGGTAAGAACCTTCCCTCTCTCTGCCGCACACCCGACAACAATCAGTAGTACCAAATGTGTCGGTATAACTTGTTTTGATCAGTGGCAAAGGCACCTGACGCGGCCTTCCAAGCTGCGATACACATTTTAAGAGGAACTTTCGCCTTCCAAACATAATTCTATATGGATCGGTCTCCCTCTGGACACATACTTGAAGCCCCTCCTGCAAATGAATTGTCATGTTCTTTAGTAGCAAGTTTGTAGGCGCTCTTAACAGTAAACTGTCCAGACTTTTTCGTAAACCAGGCAATAAAATCTTCCTGGCTTGTTGGTAATGTACGTATTCTCAGAATTTGCTGCACATTTACATCCCAAAAATGTTGTTGGGGATGCTCCATGTTGAACAGAAAGTCCGAAATATGATTAAAGTGACAATTCCTTTTCGGAGTAATTGGTCTAAGATCATTACCTCTTGGAATCCTAGGATCACGTCATATACGCACCATAGACCCATTACCGATTCTCCAAATAAAACCTTTTTTCACTAGTTGAAGGCCATATTCAATACCTTTCCAAACAACCAAAGAATTACCTGAAAATACCGTGTCCAGAAGATTCTCATTCGGGTAATATTTCACTCAAAGCAGATGAGCATACAAACTATCCGGAGTTTCAATTAATCGCCAAGCCTGTTTAGCTAACAAGGCTTGATTAAAAGCCCGCATATCTTTAAACCCCGTACCATCCTTAGACTTTGGAAGACGCATTTTATCCCAACTTAGCCAAGCTATTTTTTTCTTTCCTTTTTCAATTCCCCATTAATACTGCCTCATCAAACACTCTTCCATTATTTTTTTGTAGTTTTATAATCGTGCACTCCATCTCATAATTCTATTTTGAACCAAAATCACAACAAGAATTATGGAGCCAAACAAATTGGATACAAGAGAACATGACACTCTATTTTTACGTGTTTTCATTCCTTCATTTTGAGAATTCAATTCAAAGAGGTCCTAAAATGTTTCTCGAAGTCCAGACTCTTTCTTCCGGGCGGGACGCACCAGCCAGAAACTTCCGTCTCGCCGAACCTTTTTCCTACGGGAGTTTGCCAAACTTGTCGTCCTGGGCCCACCACTTTCTTTGCGTGGGACCCACTGTCATTTACCTAGTCCAATATGAGTAGTAGCGAGGTACCCCTAAAAAAAAAGAGTGGCGAGGAGGGAGACCAGTCCACGAACGCCCTAGTCAACACGGAGCCCGCAATGGTCAACGGACGCGTCTCCATCGCCCCGAAACCCAAACCGAAACGCACTCCTCGAGTCCACCAGTCCAAGTCCACCTCACCCTAATCCCCCAGATCCACCCCCCCTGGATCGCATCCCAGCCGTCTGTCCAACACTAACCCCTCTCCCGGAAGCTAAAACCCAGCGCAACAAATCAAATTTAACCCAGGTCGCGCACAAATCCGCCGCGCACGCACACAACCTCCATCTCTTCTCCCCTCCTCTCCCTCCCGCAGAACCCTAGCTCACCACAAGCCTCTTCGTCGGCGATGGCGGCGGCGGAGAACGCCGGGGACGTGGCGGCGGGGGAGAGCCGCAAGCTGTTCGTGGGTGGCATCCCGTCCTCAGCGCAGGAGACGGAGCTGCGGGGCCACTTTGCCCGCTTCGGTGCGGTGCGCTCAATCGTCGTGATGCGGGACAAGGAGTCGGGCCACGGCCGCGGGTTCGGGTTCGTCGAGTTCGAGGACGAAGAAGTGGCCGCCAAGGCGCTCGGCGATGGGGAGAGGCCCAAGCACTTCATCTGCGGCCGACTGGTGAGTTCCCTCGATCTCCTTCTTCTTGAGCGTGCAAGACAAAGGTTGGAAGTTGATTTTAGTTTGTGGATACTCACTAGTATTTACGAACTTGGGTAGGCCATTATTTGATCTGGTAACGCGTGCTCTCATGGCTGGGCAAATTGATTGATTATTACTTGTACTGTCGCGGGCTCACCTTGTTAAACTGCCGTGCAATGTAGGAGTGCGACATTTTTTTTTTGCAATATCTGAATTGGTCCCTAGAGATTTTTTGTACTAGGGTGGCGATAGTCATTAGTTACTCAGTTTTGTGTTTTTTTTCGTGCAGGTGGACGTTAAGAGGGCGCGTGCTCGACCTCTGCGGAACTTGGGCGAGCAACCTGTGCATCAGCATCAGCATCAGCTGGAACAGGGTCCGGTTCAGGGTCACCAAGAAGCTGGGGACAGTACCGAGGCCAGTAGTGACAGTATGAGCTATGCTTCAAAGAAGGTATTCATTGGTGGTTTGCGTGACAACATCACAGAGGAGGAGTTCAGAGCTTACTTTGAGGCGTTTGGCACTGTAACAGATGTTGTTGTGATATACGACAGCCTGACAAGCAGGTCAAGGGGTTTTGGTTTTGTCACCTTTGATTCCGAGGAAGCTGTGAGAAAGGTGATGGGGCAAAGCTTTCATGACTTGAAAGGGACAAGGGTGGAAGCAAAGATCGCTATCCCCAAGGATGCTCAGTATTACCATAATGGCCGAGGTCGTGGCTCAAGAACCTTTGGCGGAAGGGGTCCTGTTGGCTTTGATGATTCGACATACCAACCGTACAATAACCGACATGGTTTCTACAATGGCTATATGCCACAACCTGTTCCCACACATCCCTACTATCATGGCCTCTATTTTGGTATGGGAGGCAATCCCTATGCAAATGCATATCCAAACCATGCAGTCATGGCAAATGTTCCAAACATGGTGGCAAGGCGTCCAGTATATAGCCCATATCCCCCAATGTATCCTGGCTATGGTTTTGCATACAGAAGTGGTTATGCGGGTGCTGCGCCTTCTGTTCAGTATGGCGTTAATGGTGGCAGAGATTACATGAATGACCAAGACTCTATGGATGTACAAGAACTTGACAGCACTGCTACCATTGCTACAAAGTTTGAATACATGAAGCTAGGTTCACAATGACGTTCTGGTAAGTTACTTGTATTATTATTAGCCAGCCTGGTTTTAATCTTTACTCTTAACTCTGATGCAGCACATTACATGTATTCTTGTTATGTGGAACTGCAGCAGTTACTCATTGATTTGGTTAGTGTCGTTTGTAACTTAGGGCCAGTTCTTTTGGCAACTTGAAAAATAAGCCGCCTCCTCCCCAGCTTTTTCGATAAGCCAACTCTCTTATTCATTGGGGCTTCTAAACTAGTTATGTGATAACTAATTTAGAAGTCTCAACAAATTTAGAGGGCGGCTTTTTTTAAGCTGGAGAGAGGCAACTTATTTTTTAAGCCGCCCAAAAGACTGGCCTTTAGTGTGAGATCTTTGAATCTGTATAGGCTATCATGTTTATTCATTATTTTTTTGTAAAACGAATCTGGGAACACATAATAATAATCCAAATTATGTAGGGAGCTGTTAAATGTAGTCATTTTCCAATGAATAGTGCTGGTTAGTTATTCAATTTGAATAATGGGTAGTTACTAGTTAATATAACTACTTGAATGTTTGAAAAACCTGCACTGATCAATTATGATGTTTTAGTCTATCTCATGAAAAATTCTCAATCCAAGTTACTCCCTCCATTCCTAGAGACAAGGCGGGAAACTTTTCTCCTAGCATTCTTACTAAGCAGGCCACACTTATATTTTTTCAACTAATCCGTCTAATATACCTCTTCACGCTACACTCTACTCCTCAAAGATGCGCTGGGCTGCTGGCCTTAAGTGCATTGTTAAGTGCTCACCTTCTCTTGCTGTTACTAATGGTCAGTGCCAACCTGTGTAGAGCTAGCTGCCTCTGATTGGTCATGCATGGGCTGAGCAATAAAACTTGCTCAGAATGGCTAATGAATGCAGCCTGCAAGCACGGCTAGCAAGAATATTGATGTTCGTGGTGTCTTAATAACTAATAACTGCTTAGAGTGTGATCTACCAGGGGCAAAAGGGTCCAAAACTTTTAAACGCGTAGCTGTCTTGACTTTGCAGAAAAAGTTTCACTCCTTTCTAGGAATGGAGTGAGTATTTGATATGTTTCCTTTTAATTGTTTATTTATCCTCGTCTACTTATTTGGTATATCATTGTAAGTAAAAACAGGCATCCATAAAAATAAATTTAGGCACTACTCCCTCCGTCTCTTAAAAGAAGGCCTATAAATTTTTTCTGAAGTCAATTGGTGCAAATTTTGAACAAGTTTGTAGGAAAAACTATCCAGAACTGTGATATCAAATTGATGCCATTAGGTACATAACGAAGCATATTTTCATATTATATCTATTTAGTATTGTAAGTGTCGATAGTTTTCCCTATAAACTTGGTCAAGCTATGCACTGTTTGACTTTTGAAAATTATAGGCCCTCTTGTGAGACGGAGGGAGTACTATTTATTGCATTTCATGCTCTTTATTTGAATTATCTAATAATCATTGCATGTAAAATGCAGCATAAATGTATGATTTTAGAGATTGCTTTGCATAAAGGCATATGATAAAATCAACCATTTTGTAATCATTTTTTATCTATACTCCCTCCGTACCAAAATACTTGTCATGGTTTTAGTTCAAATTTGAACTAAAACCACGACAAGTATATTGGAATGAAGGGAGTACATTGGATTTGTTAGATGGAGAGAT
>NC_041382.1:422559972-422570941 GCF_002162155.2 Triticum dicoccoides
CAATCCTTGAAATAGAAGTTCTTGGAATGAGTTTCTTAGAGTACCCGGTTCAACATCAATTCTCTAGTGAAACAAATGGTCTTCTTTTTCTTTTGTTCTGTGTCAGTCACTCCTGAATATGATTTACTGCCATTTAGTAATTTGATAAAATAGTGACATGTTATGTTACCATCAACACATCACTAGTTGGAAATCAAGGTCAAGAACTATTATAACTTCATAAGTTGTGATTTCATTTGACCGAACCAGTCAATGGTGAACTGAAGATAAATAGGATATTCTGTAGTTTCAACTGGTGTTTATTGGTGAAATGGCAATCGGACACTATATGCCTGTAGGAATTGATTGAATTATACGTGACTTGAGACTTGAGATATGGTTTTGTTCCATTGTCATCTGTGCTTACATTCCATAGTTTCCAAGATACTCCCTCCGTTCCTAAATATAAGTGTTTTTTAGAGATTCCAATATAGACTACGTGCGGAGCAAAATGAGTGAATCTACACTCTAAACTATGTCTATATACATCCGTATGTATTTAGGAACGGAGGGAGTATTTTTTTCCAGATATTGCAGGCCTGTGCTACAATTGTTTGTATTTGCACTGTGTGCGATGTATGGTTGTGCCCTTAGCTGGCTTGATAGTTCATGGGATATGGCAATATGTTTTCTATGCCAATTCACTTTTTATTTCTTTTGTGCTTAAATTAGCATGTAGCCTTAAAACAAAAAAAGGTTGTCAGCATGTGATATTAGGCGTAAGCAACCAAAAACTGTTAGTACGTGGATTCATGTTTGTTTAGAACTTCCCAAGGTTCTTTTTTGTAATTCTCGTGTCGCAATTATGAAAGCATTGTCTAAAATATGATGTATTGGTTAGCTATTCATGCAGTTTTAGTTACTTGGAATCAGTGACTTGCATAGTTATGTGCACATACCTAGAGGCACCAAATTTCCAATAAAGGCCAAGCTTGCCCATGCGCACAGACCTAGAGGCACAAGATTATGTTTTTTTTTAAATGGTGGTTGATGCCCATGATAAATGACATGTACAGTTACTCGGACCTTTTTTACCATGAAGATGAACATACGGTGTGAAAAGTATGGAGTTACTCTGTACTTGTATAATACTCCCTCTGTTTTTTATTTACTCCACGTATTAGCTTTGTCTTAAGTCAAATTTATAAACTTTGACTAAGTTTATAGGAAAATTTATTAACATCTTCAATGCCATTAGATTTATCATTGAATATATTTTTGCATCATATATACTTCCTCCAGAGGGCAGGCCTGGCGCAGTGGTGAAGTCCTCCCCACTTGTGCCAAGAGGTCCTGGGTTCGAACCAGCCTCTCTGCATTGCACTTTGCAGGGGTAAGACTAGGTTCCTATAATCCCTCCCCAGACCCCACCTTGTGTGGGAGCTTCTATGCACTGGGTCTGTCCTTTATATACTTCCTCCGTTCGCAAATATAAAATGGTCTAACTTTCTTGTGAATCGGATGTTTATAGGCACGTTTTAGTGTGTTTGTTCACTCATTTCAGTCCGTATGTAGGTCATATATATATATTTATTGAAATATCCAAAACATCTTATATTTGTGAACGGAGGTAGTACTTGTTATTGTAAAAGTTCATTCATATTATTTCCCATAAAGTTTGACTTACAACGAAGCTAATATGCAGAGTAAATAAAAACAAAGGGAGTGCTTTGTACTGAACTCTTTAAATTTCTGGCATAAACTAACTGTTCAGCATGTTTGCTTTTGTAAACTCAGTTGCCTTCTGCTTATTCTCACGACTAATTTTTTTCTCTTGAATGTGTAATTCAATCTTTAATTTTTTAGAAGATTCTAGTGAAGCTTAAAACTAAATGAAATGCAATCATAAATGAGGATATATATTTTTAGTCTTGTGCTTGCCGGTTTGTCCATAATTACTGTACTGAAACAATGTCCTCTTAAATAATTGCCCCCATGATCATATCTTTTTTAATCAGGTTTGGCTGATATCAAAATAGATTTCAAAGGTTGCATGTTTTCTTTTGTTAGCAGGGCAATTATTTCTACACTGATGACAGCGGAAGTCGCAACTGTGAAGACATGAGCTGAGATTCTTTGGTTGACAAGTACATCATTGGAAATTATCAACTTACCCCCCTTCCTTGTTTCAACTGCATGTAGACTGAAAACATTCAAGTTCCAACTGGCTGTTGAGCTCACATGACTAGTACCAATGCTTAAATCCTTTTAATGTATCAGAATCAGAACATTTGATGTCGTGCAGTCTCGGTTCTGTATGGGTGCTGGCATGTATGTAACCGGTGCCACGATCAATTGTTGTGCAGTGCCTTTATTGTTGGTTGTTGGGTAGCAAACTGGATCCACGTGGTCCATCTGCTATCTTCATTCATATCCGGCAGATACATTGATGTCCCGAATGTGCAAAAGAGGGGTGTTTCTGTCAAGCTCACTTGCTCTGTTTGATGTGTAATGTGCGAGAGGGAGATGACTAGAGGAGAGTGACAAGATGCTTGCTACTAGATGCACTTGTACCAGCTACTACCACTACTATAAGTTGTAGGTTTCTTGTAGGCCCACAAAAGAAGGCTAGGGAAACAAAAGACCCAGCCAGGGGAGGAAGCAGTGACCCCTTGTCATTCTCTGTCCCTCTAGCTCTAGGCCTTGTCCTGACGCATGGAGCAAGTCCTTCTCTCCGCATCACATGTTGCTATCGAATCATACATGCCCCATGGTAGGTTCAGGAGCAGCATGTAGGATTGGACGGGTTGATGGATGGATGCTGCTTTAAGTAAGATAGAAAAGATGGGAGGGATGCTTGATGAGTTTGATAGATGTATGACACCATAATGTCAATCTATATTTTTGGGGGGTTTGGTTTGGTCTTTGGTGTTGCCCTGTTGAGATGACACCATGTCCATGCGATGCTATGTAGTGAACCTTTTGGTTAGTTTCTCTAATTTTCTTTCCTTCGGGACAGGTCTAGTAGTACTTGCAGAAGTGAAGCTTCTTTGTAGGAGGGAGCCCCTTGGACACGCCCCACCCAAAAACCTCTGGTTTCATCACTCCAAAGGTTAATATTCCCTCTTCTTTTGATGCCAGTTTGGTAGGGCCAGCTTGAATTGAAGATAGTGTTTGTGACTTGTGAGAGAAAAAGATATGGGGAGCAATGTTTTTTTGTTTTGCTCTCAATGCAGGGCTGCTGCATCAATCTTTTCAGAGGCTGTAGGGTTAAGCTGAGCAGTAATGGCAAATGCGATTGCCTTTACTTTCTTGAGAGGGAAAGTGCACCCATTAACTAAGGGTATCGAGTATTACTGGCAGTGACAGGTGATCCAAGATAGCTTTTGTACATTTTGAGAATGTAAGAAAGTAGTTTTGACTGCTGTTGTTAGCCTCAAGGTCCACACCAAGGTTTATTTACAACCTTTTTATCATTGAAAGGTAGTATATGAGACGCTGAAAGACTCCAACAAACATTATTAGCACTTGTCAGAGCACAAAATAAAAGTCTTACCGCTGGTGCTTTTACCTAGCAAGTCTTGATCACAGTTTGTGCTTTTATAAAAGGCTCCTATTACTGGTTTAAAGATGCCGGCAATATGGTCAGTACTCAGGAGCATGCTATTCATGGAAAATCATGATAAGTTCACTTTAGTCCGTTTGTTAGGATGGTGATCCCAGGTAGGATGATTTCTTCTTTTGACGGTATTCAACAAGATTCGCATATACAGTTCTGTCGGATTCATTTTCTAAAGGATTGGTTATACCGGATTTTGAGAAGTGCATGCATGTCATGCTTCCATCTTTTCTATCTAAATGGTCTTATATTAGTTTACAGAGGGAGTACATACATACAAATAGAATGAACAATGTGACTATGAAATACATTGGAAGTCTATGGGGAAGCAGGAAAAAAAAAACTATGGACCTTCCACTGTTCGAGATAGAGACGCATCAGGTAGAAGGTACACTGCTAGCTACATATAGGTGGTGGCATGGTGCATACACAACAATGGTAGAGACAGAGACCAGGTCTCTTCTAGTTTCAGATGAATTAATAAACCATGCATGCATGGTAGCAAGTGAGCCATGCACAGCCATCAGCCATGTTACATTTTCCAGTGAAATATCATGTGTCCATGCAGATGCATGGTGCCCCTGCTGCTGCTGTTGCTGCTGCTGCTGCTCTTATCTCCATCAGCATCCAGCATGCAGCAGCATCTTTTGAGCAGTATATATACACAGTTTTTGTCCTCAACTAGAAACTCTGCAAGCCTGCTAGCAAATTAATTGACGAATGTACAAGGGTAACCTACTGTTTCTCCTTGGCAGCTTCAGAAAGGAAAAAAGATGGTTTTTTTTCTCTCTCTCTCCTTCTCTTGTTCAAAGCTCAGAAGAAAATGAAATTTTGAACAACTAGCAATCTAGCAATAGCTCCTTTTCTTCAACTTCTGCCATCTTCTGGTCATATATGCGTGCATATATATGGGTCCTAGCTAAATCATTTTACAAGGGAAACCTAATGTTTCTCCTTGGCAGCTCCAGAAAAAATCTACATTTTCCATTTTCTTTCTCTTAAAAAGAACATAAATAAATTTTGAGCAACCTGAGATGTTCTTTAATTTTTTTTTGCCTAGTTTCTACCATGTTTGTATACCCGGAAAAAATGTTTATACAGCAAAAAGTATTCATAAATGAGCACTCATTGGATAGAAAAGAAGGTACCCGCTATATTTTCCATTTTAGGCCTCCTTTGGTTTGTAAAATATTTTATAGGAATTCTATAGGATAGGATTCCTATAGGAAAAAGGTTCCTTTTGAGCCCTCGGGTTTGTAGGAATGGATTCTTATTACTATGGAGGATTGGTCCATATCCTTCACATTTGAAAGGTAAGAAAACATTAGCTCGGATCTAATGGAAAAATTCTTATCCTTTGAACTACTCCCCTCGTAAAGAAATATAAGATCGTTTAGATCACTAATGCAGAGGGAGTAAATGACATCTGTCCTATGAACCAAAGAAGGCCTGAATCTTGCTTGATTCATACAAGTCTAATCCATGAACAGCAAAAGAACTCGGAGATGGTTCATCAGTGGGCAGGACATGCAGGAAGGAAATGGTACACAAAATTGAACTGCCATCAAATCAGCTTTGGATGCGGAATATATTTGGTGCTAAAATTCAGAGCCTCAGAAATTGTGGGGTATCTTGGTTGAGAGTGCTTGGCAGGAGAACAGGATCTAGTGGCATGGGAACTAGTCCTCTCTCTGTAGGCCATTCTTCTATCTCTCCCTCACTCTCTTGAGGGCTCTGAATTAAAAAACAAGTACGTGCATATACAACAAGAGAGGGAAATTATAACTAAAAGGACAGTGAAATGTAAAATGAAGTTAGGAAAGAGCTCCTGGTACTAGCATAAGGAATAGCCAAAGTGAGTTTATCTTAATGCAGTACCTAGGGGGGAGAGGGGGTAAAGATCTCTGCTACTTTGGCATTCATCTCTCTCTCTCTCTCTCTCTCTCTCTCTCTCTCTCTCTCTCTCTCTCTCTCCCTCTCTCTCTCTCTCCCTCTCTCCCTCCCTCTCTCTCTCTCTGGCTGCCTTGTTTCCTGCCATCTTTTATCAGAGTGGGGAATGTGGAGGCATGCATTGCACAGTGCTGGGGTAGTGTGTCCATTATCCACCCTTTGCAAGCAGGACGAACGACATGCCACTTTGCTCTCCCCTGAACAGGTTGGACGATTTTTTTTTTGCCAGAATTGGGGCTCTTAGGCATGTCCATTTATGCTTAACCCTAACCCCTCGTCCAGTTCCATCGCCCACTAGCGTGTTGCCATCTGCGTATGTACTCCTCTCCTGTCACGCGTCATCCATTAGATTGTCTCCCCTTTTTACTGACCGAGCTTGTCATTCAATTTAAAAATGAAGTTCAGGCCCGAAAGTTCAGAATCTGAAACGGGTTTGCCTCACGAGATGTTGAGTCGCTTTGTTATATGGGCAGGAAATAATTTTCACTAGAAATACATCCCTACATGAACAAATTGAATGTAATGTTCCTTCCTTGTAGCATGTCAGCTGTCTGTGCATGGACCACGCACACATATGTACAACAATGATCTGCGAGGTGCATGTGGCATGATCAGGTTTCAGGCCAGGCAAAGCCCCAAGAAAACATGGTTTGCATGCATAATCACGGCAGGCATGAGCATCTGGCGAGCTCTCAGCTGCTAGCTGCTGCAAAGCATGCAGATGCAGAATGCAGTGGTAGCCCAGGCACACAGAGGCTCGCAGCAGCATGTAGCTACCTATAGCTAAGCTAGCTAGCCACCATTTGTGTGTCTCAGTTTGCGTTTGTGGTCTGGAACCCTGATCAAGTCTGGTCTGAATTAAGTTGGCCAGCTCATGCAAAGGACACCATTGGACACCACTGGCCATATTCATATTTTAGATGGCGACCCCTCATCCATGCAGCAGCCAGCAGCCAGCAGCTCACACAATTGCTAGTACAGATATATTTTTATGATCGAGGACAACAACTTGCTAGTATAGCTAGAAGGAAAATTAGTTTTTTTTTTAAAATCACTAAAATGAGCTAGCTAGCTGTTGCATTGCTTCCTTGTTGATCGGGGGCAATCAGGTGTTTTTATGCATGATTGGTTGCAAGGGCCCGATTTTTCCCTGCCGGATTGGTTGCATGAGTTGAAGGAGCTAGTTGGTATTGCCACTAATTATGAGCTTACTAACAGCGTAATATTCTTAAAGGGCCGTTAGCGCTTCTCGAAATCATTCATGAGCTCAAACGTACCAAGTCTAGAGGTGTTCTCCTTAAGTTAGATTTTGAAAAAGCGTACGATCGCGTGAACTGGGAGTTCGTGCGAGAGATCCTCATCAAAAAGGGTTTTGATGTGGGCTTTGTCCATCGTATCATGCACCTGGTTAGTAGTGGTCACACGGCTGTAACCGTCAATGGTGTAATGGGCAAATTCTTTCGCAACAAACGCGGCCTTAGGCAGGGAGACCCTAGTTCTCCTTTGATCTTCAACTTCGTTGCAGACGCTTTGGCGGCCTTGATCAGCAAAGCCAGGGCTGCGGGGCACATCAAAGGGTTGATCTCCCACCTCATCCCCGGCGGCGTGACCCATCTGCAATATGCGGATGACACGATGCTGCTTTTCGAGCCAGACGACCATAGCATAGCAACAATTAAGTTGCTTTTGATTGCTTTTGAGATTCTTTCGGGTCTAAAGATTAATTTTCTCAAAAGCGAAGTGATCACCATAGGGATGGATGATCGCGAAGGTCGGAGAATCGCGAACTTGCTCAATTGTAGGATTGGGAAGTTTCCGATAAAATACTTGGGACTACCGATAAACCACAAAAACTTGACGATTGCCGACTGGGTGCCACTTTACGGCAAAGTGGTGAACCGGGTTAGTCCTTGGAGAGGTCGGTTCATGTCCTCTGCTGCTAGGCTGATTTTGACCAATTCTAGCTTATCCTCCTTGCCTATCTTTACGATGGGTATGTTCCTCCTAGCAGATGGAGTGCATGCCAAGCTTGACACGCCTCGCGCCCGGTTCTTTCGGGAAGGAACTGGGACAAAGCGCAAATACCATCTGGTTAAATGGGCTGCGGTCTATCGCCCTAAGAAGTTCGGTGGTCTGGGGATCACGAATTCGAAGCTGATGAACGTTGCTCTCCTTACCAAATGGTGGTGGCGCCTTGCCCAAAACGAGAAGGGTCTCTGGGCTGATATTCTCCGGGCCAAGTATTTCCCGGATGGCAACCTCTTTAAGGCCAAACCCAAAGGATCGCCCTTTTGGAATGGCATTCAAGCGGTTAGGCCAGCATTTGCGGTTGGGGCCCAGTTTATAGTTAACAATGGCAAGTCCACGCGGTTTTGGTTGGATTGCTGGAAGGGTCAAACGCCGCTGTGGCAGTCCTATACGCAGCTGTACCAGCTTGCCACAGACACACACATTACGGTCGCTGACGCTCTCAGAGTGCAACCCCCGACGATCTCCTTCTTCAGACCTCTGGAAGCGGGAGAGGCGGCGGCTTGGGAGGCTTTGGTGGCTGAGCTCGAGGGATGGAGTCTCAGCCACGATCAAGATCAGATTGATTGGAAGCTTTCGGCTTCTCGTAAATTCTCGGTTAAATCCTTATACGAGAAGCTTACAGAGGGGACTGGGCTTGATATGGCTAGGGGGCTGTGGAAGGCTGGCATTCCACTCAAAATCAAGATCTTTTTGTGGCAAATGTTCCGCAACCGTCTGCCAACATCGGACAATGTGGCCAAACGCAACGGGCCGGCGAACGGGACATGCACCATCTGCGGGCTTGGGGAGGACGCTAACCATGTCTTCTTCAAGTGTTGCCTTGCTAGATTTGCGTGGAGCGCGGTTAGGGACACATTTAAACAGAATTGGAACCCGCAAAATAGCTCAGACCTTCTTTCTTTATTAACCGCACAGAGGGGTGCAAACGCGCGTGTGGTGTGGCGCTGCGTTGGGGCGCTGTTTTGGTCCATTTGGATTGTGAGGAACAAAACTACTATTGAACATAAATTCCCTGCTCACCCAGCTGGGATTTTTTCCAAATGCCATATTTTCCTACAGGCTTGGGCGTCATTGGGGAAGCAGCGTGACGAGGGGCGCATGAACGAGATCATGGAGCAGATCAAAACATGCACGGCAAGAGCAAGACTTCAAGAGCCGCCAGACTGAGCTTTTGCGTTTATTATCTCTATGGTTATGTGCTTTTAGCGTCCTATTGAACTTTAGTATCTTTCTTTGCCGGGACTGTGAGCCCGCTGAACCTAAATGTTATGTGGTTGTGGAGTTTCGACCCGGGTGGATGCTGCCTAGTGGCTTTATTAATTTAAAGTCGGACGCTTCGTGCGTCTACGTTCCAAAAAAAAGAGCAACTCCAACGGAGCGATCCATTTCGTCCACTGGAGTCCGTTTGGATCGGCGCGGACACAAAAGTCGATCCAACGCGCCAACCCAAATGGACGCGCATCCGCTTGGCGTCCGCATGCCGATCCATTTCCGGCCCATTTTTGAGTCGAATTTACGTCGGCGCGGACACGAAACAGACGCGCGCGCGCCTACTTCCTCTGGGCCCGTTGGTCGGTGGCCGCCTCCACCATTTTCCTCCATTTTCCCCCAAAACCCTCCTGCCCGCGCGCGCTCCCGCCCCACCACTGTCATGGACGACGACCTCGACCTCGACGCCGCCGCCGGCCTCGCCTGGCATGACGACCGCCCCCTCCGACAAAGGCAAGCCTCGCGCCCCCCGCAAGATCGCCGTCGCGCCCAAGCCAAAGACGACGCTGACGCCCGAACAACGGGCAAGGGAGTCGGCCAAGAGGAAGGGCTGGAGGCATGCCGCGGACGCGAGGGATGAAGCCGTTGCAGCTGCCGCCGCCGCACAGCAGGAGGTCACCAACGCCCGCATCGCGGCGACAACGAGGGAGGCACTCTATATGCCAGGGTTAAACCCTAGCCAGCACGGCCTCGTCAACATCGTCGTGGCCGTGGCGGCGAGCATCGGCTCATCCGCGTTCCCTCGGATGGTGCTGCCCGACTCGCCCCGCGCGTCGGCTTGCACCCTGATTGTCGATGTCAAAACCGACAGATCTCGGGTAGGGGGTCCCGAACTGTGCGTCTAAGGATCGATGGTAACAGGAGGCAGGGACACAATGTTTACCCAGGTTCAGGCCCTCTTGATGGAGGTAATACCCTATGTCCTGCTTGATTGACTTTGATGAATATAGGGGTTACAAGAGTTGATCTACCACAATATCGTAATGGATAAATCCTAATTGTCTAGCCTATATGATTATGATTGTGATTGCCTCTACGGACTAAACTCTCCGGTTTATATAGACAATGAAGGGGGCTAGGTTTGTACAAAGTCGGTTTACAGAGAAAGGAATACTCATATCAGCACGCCAAGCTTGCCTTCCACGCAAAGGAGAGTCCCATCCGGACACAAAGGAAAGTCTTTTATCTTGTATCTTCACGGCCCATTAGTCCGGCCCACGTAGTATAGCCCGGACGCCCGAGGACCCAGTAATCCAGGACTCCCTCACCGATGCCCGGCTTCCACGTGTACCCGCAGGCCTCCTGCCTCTCTGGGGAGTGCTCGCCCGACGTGAGCCTGGTGGCGCCTTCCACGCCCGCGCCCACGCCCATCGACCTCAGCGCCACACCGGTGGCTGGTGGCTCGTCATCCGGAGGCGCAAGGAAACGCGCGCGGCAGATGCCGGCCGACATGTGCTACCTCTTGAGCATGCGTTGGTTTTCCCTTAAAGAGGAAAGGGTGATGCAGCAAAGCAGCGTAAGTATTTCCCTCAGTTTTTGAGAACCAAGGTATCAATCCAGTAGGAGACCACGCACGAGTCACCTCGTACCTACACAAACAAATAAGAACCTCGCAACCAACGCGATAAAGGGGTTGTCAATCCCTTCACGGCCACTTGCAAGAGTGAGATCTGACAGAGATAATAATAATAAGATAAATATTTTTGGTATTTTTATGATATAGATTGAAAGTAAAGATTGCAAAATAAAATAGATTGGCTAGTGGCTTCTCTCAAGATAGCATAAGCATTACGGTGGGTGAACTAATTACTGTCGAGCAATTGCTAGAATTGAGCATAGTTATAAGAATATCTAGCTAATAACTATGGACCTGAAGGTCTGAGGTAAACTACTCACACATCATCGGAGAGGCTATGGTGTTGATGTATAAGCCTTCTGTGATCAATGCCCCCTCCGACGGAGCACCGGAAAAGGCCCCAAGATGGGATCTCACAGGTACAGAAGGTTGCGGCGGTGGAATTAGGTTTTCGTGGTGCTCCCCGATGTTTTCAGGGTACGTAGGTATATATAGGAGGAAGAAGTAGGTCGGTGGAGCCACGAGGGGCCCACGAGGGTGGAGGG
>NC_041382.1:422571226-422578925 GCF_002162155.2 Triticum dicoccoides
CTCCAAGTCCTTTGGATCACGTTTGTTCCAAAAATCACGCTCCCGAAGGTTTCATTCCATTTGGACTCCGTTTGATATTCATTTTCTGTGAAACACTGAAATAGGCAAAAAACAACAATTTGGGCTGGGCCTCCGGTTAATAGATTAGTCCCAAAAATAATATAAAAGTGTATAAATAAGTCCATTAAACATCCAAAACAGAATATATAATAGCATGGAGCAATCAAAAATTATAGATATGTTGGAGACGTATCAAGCATCCCCAATCTTAATTCCTGCTCGTCCTCGAGTAGGTAAATGATGAAAACAGAATTTTTGATGTGCAATGCTTCCTAACATATTTCTCAATGTAATTTTCTTTATTGTGGTATGAATGGTCAGATCCAAAAGATTCAAGATAAAAGTTTAATATTGACATAAAAATAATAATACTTCAAGCATACTAACTAAGCAATCATGTCTTCTCAAAATAACATGGCCAAAGAAAGTTCATCCCTACAAAATCATATGGTTTGGCCATGCTCCATTTTCGTCACACAAGAATGCTCTCATCATGCACAACCCCGATGACAAGCCAATCAATTGTTTCATACTTTAGTAATCTCAAACTTTTTTCAACTTTCACACAATACATGAGCGTGAGCCATGGATATAGCACTATGGGTGGAATAGAATATAATGAAGGGAGTTATGTGGAGAAGACAAAAAGGATAAAGTCTCACATTGATGCAGCTAATCAATGGGCTAGGGAGATGCCCATCAATTGATGTCAATGCAAGGAGTAGGGATTTCCATGCAACGGATGCACTAGAGCTATAAATGTACGAAAGCTCAACAAAAGAAACTAAGTGGGTGTGCATCCAACTTGCTTTCTCACGAAGACCTAGGGCACTTGAGGAGGCCCATTGTTGGAATATAAAGCCAAGTTCTATAATAAAAAATTCCCACTAGTATATAAAAATGACAAAACAAGAGACTCTCTATCATAAAGATCATGGTGCTACTTTGAAGCACACGTATGGAAAAAAGGATAGTAGCATTGCCCCCTTTTTTTGGGCCTTCTTTTTTGGCCTTTCTCTTTTTATGGGACAATGCTCTATTAATGATGATCATCACACTTCTATTTATTTACAACTCAATGATTACAACTCGATACTAGAACAAGATATGACTCTATATGAATGCCTCCGGTGGTGCACCGGGATGTGCAATGACTCATGAGTGACATGCATGAAAGAATTATGAACGGTGGCTTTGCCACAAATACGATGTCAACTACATGATCATGAAAGGCAATATGACAATGATGATGCGTGTCATAATAAACGGAATGGTGGAAAGTTGCATGGCAATATATCTCGGAATGGCTATGAAATGCCATAATAGGTAGGTATGGTGACTGTTTTGAGGAATATATAAGGAGGTTTATGTGTGATAGAGCGTATCGTATCACGGGGTTTGGATGCACCGACGAAGTTTGCACCAACTCTCAAGGTGAGAAAGGGCAATGCACGGTACCGAAGAGGCTAGCAATGATGGAAGGGCGAGAGTGCGTATAATCCATGGACTCAACATTAGTCATAAAGAACTCACATACTTATTGCAAAAATCTACAAGTCATCAAAAACCAAGTATTATGCGCATGCTCCCAGGGGGATAGATTGGTAGGAAAAGACCATCGCTCGTCCCCAACCGCCACTCATAAGGAAGACAATCAAATAACACCTCATGTTTCAAATTTGTTACACAAGGTTTACCATACGTGCATGCTACGGGACTTGCAAACTTCAAGACAAGTATTTCTCAAATTCACAACTACTCAACTAGCACAACTTTAATATCACTATCTCCATATCTCAAAACAATCATCAAGTATCAAACTTCTTTTAGTATTCGATGCACTTATATGAATGTTTTTTTATTATAGTAAAAGAAAATTACCATGCTGTTCTAAAGGACTCTCAAAATAATATAAGTGAAGCATGAGAGATCAATTATTTCTATAAAATTAAACCACCACTGTGCTCTAAAAGATATAAGTGAAGCACTAGAGCAAAAACTATATAGCTCAAAAGATATAAGTGAAGCACATAGAGTATTCTAATAAATTCCGATTCATGTGTGTCTCTCTCAAAAGGTGTGTACAACAAGGATGATTGCGGTAAACTAAAGAGCAAAGACTCAAATCATACAAGATGCTCCAAGAAAAACACATATCATGTGGTGAATAAAAATATAGCTCCAAGTAAAGTTACTGATAGACGAAGACAAAAGAGGCGATGCCTTCCAGGGCATCCCCAAGCTTAGGCTTTTTGGTGTCCTTGGATTTTTACCTTGAGGTGCCTTGTCCATCCCCAATATTAGGCTCTTGCCAATCCTTGTTCCATAATCCATCAAATCTTTACCCAAAACTTGAAAACTTCACAACACAAAACTTAACAGAAAATCTCGTGAGCTCCGTTAGCGAAAGAAAACAAAACACCACTTCAAGGTACTGTAATGAACTCATTATTTATTTATATTGGTGTTAAACCTACTGTATTCCAACTTCTCTATGGTTTATAAACTCAATTACTAGCCATAGATTCATCAAAATAAGCAAACAACACACGAAAAACAGAATCTGTCAAAAACAGAACAGTGTGTAGTAATCTGTAACTAACGCAAACTTCTGGAACCCCAAAAATTCTAAAATAAATTGCTCGACTGAGGAATTTATCTATTAATCATATTTAAAAATAATTAACTAAATATCACTCTCCAATAAAAAATGGCAGCAATTCTCGTGAGCGCTAAAGTTTCTGTTTTTTACAGCAAGATCAAAAAGACTTTCCCCAAGTCTTCCCAAAGGTTCTACTTGGCACAAACACTAATTAAACACAAAACACACAACCAAAACAGAGGCTAGATAAATTATTTATTACTAAACAGGAACAAAAATCAAGGACTAAAAATAAAATTGGGTTGCCTCCCAACCAGCGCTATCGTTGAACGCCCCTAGTAGGCATAAAAGCGAGGATAGAACTAGGTATTGCCATCTTTGGTAGGCAATCCATAAGTGGCTCTCATAATAGATTCATATGGTAATTTAATTTTCTTTCTAGGGAAGTGTTCCATGCTTTTCCTTAACAGAAATTAGAATCTAATATTCCCTTCCTTCATATCAATAATTGCACCAATCGTTCTAAGGAAAGGTCTACCAAGAATAATAGGACATGAAGAATTGCAATCGATATCAAGAACAATGAAATCTACGGGCACATAATTCCTATTTGCAACAATAAGAACATCATTAATTCTCCCAATAGGTTTCTTAATAGTGGAATCCGCAAGGTGCAAGTTTAAAGAACAATCATCAAATTTGCGGAAACCTAGCAAATCACACAAAGTTTTTGGGATCGTGGAAACACTAGCACCCAAATCACACAAAGCATAGCATTCATGATATTTAATTTTTATTTTAACTGTAGGTTCCCACTCATCATAAAGTTTTCTAGGGATCGAAACTTTCAACTCAAGTTTTTCTTCATAAGGTTGCATCAAAGCATCAACGATATATTTAGTAAAAGCTTTATTTTGACTATAAGCATGAGGAGAATTTAGCACGTATTGTGACAAGGAAATAAAATCTATCAAAGAGCAATTATCATAATTAAATTCATTGAAATCCAAGATAGTGGGTCCATTGCTATCTAAAGTTTTAGCCCCTTCCATCCCACTTTTACCAATTTTGGCATCAAGATCTAAAAACTCTGAATTTTTGGGACGCCTTATAACTAAAGTTGATTCATCTCCAGTCCCATCATTATCAAGATTCATATTGTAAAACAAAGATTTAATAGGGGACAAATCAATAACGTTTAGATCTTCATCTTTATTCTCATAAAAACTAGAAGAACATGCCTTCACAAAGCAATCTTTCTTAGCACGCATACTAGTGGTTCTTTCTTTGCACTCATAAATGGAAATTCTCATGGCTTTGAGGCTCATTGATATCATGCTTAGGTGGAATAGATCTAAGTTTCAAAGAATCAACATCAAGAGAAATTCTATCCACGTTCCTAGCCAACTCATCAATCTTAAGCAATTTTTCTTCAATCAAAGCATTAAAACTCTTTTGCGAACTAATAAATTCTTTAATACTAGATTAAAAAACAAAGGGCATCTTATTATAATTTCCATAAGAATTGTTGTAGGAATTACCATAATTATTAGAGGAATTACTAGGAAACGGCCTAGAATTAAAATTATCTCTATACGCGTTGTTACCAAAATTGTTCCTACAAACAAAATTCACATCCATGGATTCATTATTATTCTCAAGCAAAGTAGACAAAGGCATATCATTAGGATTAGCAGGAGCACTCTTATTAGCAAACAATTTCATAAGTTCATTCATCTTTCCACTCAAAACATTAATCTCTTCAATCGCATGAACTTTTTTACTAGTAGATCTTTCGGTGTGCCATTGAGAATAATTAACCATAATATTATCTAGGAGTTTAGTAGCTTCTCCTAAAGTGATTTCCATAAAAGTGCCTCCCGCGGCCAGATCTAAAAGATTTCTAGAAGCAAAATTCAATCCGGCATAATTTTTTTGTATAATCATCCATAAATTCAATCCATGTGTAGGGCAATTACGTATCATTAATTTCACCCTCTCCCAAGATTGTGCAACATGTTCATGATCAAGTTTCTTAAAATTCATAATATCATTTCGAAGAGAGATGATCTTAGCGGGAGGAAAATACTTAGAGATAAAAGTACCTTTGCACTTATTCCAAGAATCAACAATATTTTTAGGTAAACACGAAAACCAAGCTTTAGCACGATCTCTAAGCGAAAACGGAAATAGCTTAAGTTTAACAATATCATTATCCACATCTTTCTTCTTTTGCATATCACACAAATCAACAAAGTTGTTTAGATGGGTAGCGGCATCTTCACTAGGAAGGCCAGAAAACGGATCTTTCATGACAAGATTCAACAAAACAGTATTAATTTCACAAGATTCAGCATCGGTAAGAGGAGCAATCGAAGTGCTAATAAAATCATTATTGTTGGTATTGGAAAAGTCACACAATTTAGTATTATCTTGAGCCATCGTGACAAGCAAGCAATCCAACACACAAGCAAACAAGCAAAGAGAAGAAAAAGCGAACGGA
Organism: Triticum dicoccoides; assembly: GCF_002162155.2. Classification (NCBI taxonomy): domain Eukaryota; kingdom Viridiplantae; phylum Streptophyta; class Magnoliopsida; order Poales; family Poaceae; genus Triticum; species Triticum dicoccoides. The sequence goes on from NC_041382.1 coordinate 422,576,392, forward strand.
AGGAGAGGACGAAAGGAAAAGAGGGTGAATAAAACGGCAAGGATGAAGTGGGGGAGAGGAAAACGAGAGGAAAATGGCAAATCATGTAATGCGAAGGATAAGAGTTGTGATGGGTACTTGGTATGTCTTGACTTTACGTAGATCTCCTCGGCAACGGCGCCATAAATCCTTCTTGCTACCTCTTGAGCATGCGTTGGTTTTCCCTTGAAGAGGAAAGGGTGATGCAGCAAAGCAGCGTAAGTATTTTCCTCACTTTTCGAGAACCAAGGTATCAATCCAGTAGGAGACCACGCGCGAGTCACCTCGTACCTACACAAACAAATAAGAACCTCGCAACCAACGCGATAAAGGGGTTGTCATTCCCTTCATGGCCACTTGCAAGAGTGAGATCTGATAGAGATAATAATAATAATAAGATAAATATTTTTGGTATTTTTATGATATAGATTGAAAGTAAAGATTGCAAAATAAAATAGATTGGCTAGTGGCTTCTCTCAAGATAGCATAAGTATTATGGTGGGTGAACTAATTACTGTCGAGCAATTGATAGAATTGAGCATAGTTATGAGAATACCTAGGTATGATCATGTATATAGGCATCACGTCCATGACAAGTAGACCGACTCCTGCCCGCATCTACTACTATTACTCCACACATTGACCGCTATCCAACATGCATCTAGAGTATTAAGTTCATAAGATAGAGTAACGCTTTAAGCAAGATGACATGATGTAGAGGGATAAACTCATGCAATATGATAAAAACCCCATCTTTTTATCCTCAATGGAAACAATACAATACGTGTTGTTTCCCTTTCTGTCACTGGGATCGAGCACCGCAAGATTGAACTCAAAGCTAAGCACTTCTCCCATTGCAAGAAAGATCAATCTAGTAGGCCAAACCAAACCGATAATTCGAAGAGACTTGCAAAGATAACCAATCATACATAAAAGAATTCAGAGAAGATTCAAATATTGTTCATAGATAATCTTGATCATAAACCTACAATTCATCGGATCTCGGCAACACACCGCAAAAAGAGTTACATCGAATAGATCTCCAAAAAGATTGAGGAGAACTTTGTATTGAGATCCAAAGAGAGAGAAGAAGCCATCTAGCTAATAACTATGGACCTGAAGGTCTGAGGTAAACTACTTACACATCATCAGAGAGGCTATGGTGTTGATGTAGAAGCCCTCCGTGATCAATGCCCCCTCCGACTGAGCATCGGAAAAGGCCCCAAGATGGGATCTCACGGGTACAGAAGGTTGCGGCAGTGGAATTAGGTTTTTGTGGTGCTCCCCGATGTTTTTAGGGTACGTAGGTATATATAGGAGGAAGAAGTAGGTCGGTGGAGCCACGAGGGGCCCACGAGGGTGGAGGGCGCGCCCAGGGGGTAGGCGCGCCCCCTACCTCATGGCCGCCTCGTTGCTTGCTTGACGTCCACTCCAAGTCCTCTGGATCACGTTTGTTCCAAAAATCATGTTCCCGAAGGTTTCATTTTGTTTGGACTTCGTTTGATATTCTTTTTCTACGAAACACTGAAATAGGCAAAAACAACAATTTGGGTTGGGCCTCCGGTTAATAGGTTAGTCCCAAAAATAATATAAAAGTGTATAAATAAGCCAATTAAACATCCAAAATAGAATATATAATAGCATGGAGCAATCAAAAATTATAGATACGTTGGAGACGTATCAACGTGCTGCCGGACGCCCACAACCTGTTCGACGGAATGCCGGCCGCCGGCGATGAGGACTACATGTAGAACCTGATATTCTAGGGCGGTGCGCTGGCCACTGGCTACGATCCCGACGAGACACAAAGCCAGGACGGCTAAGGGGCGTTCATGCCGGCCGCTGGCTACGATCCCGATCAGGCGGCCCTCATGCATGATCAGGTCGGCATGGACCTGGATGGCTTCCCACTTGACCACGAGTTTCTGGACGACTACGGGCAAGAGGAACAGGACGAGTGCAACATCAAAGTGGAGCCTTTGTTCGAGGACAAGCTCGCCAACCAAGCCGTCGGGCCGAAGCCGAAGCGCAAGAGCAAGCGGACGAAGGCATACACGGCGGCCAATGACAAGCCTCTTTGCGAGACATTGGACAAGACCCCAAGACGGCGCCGAACAAAAGCATTCAACTTTTTGGATTCGTGTCCACCGGGAGTTTCATGAGTGCAAGAAGTTTCCGCCTTACCAAATACTGAGCATGCGCGGGTGGGTGTCCATTTCGAAGCGATGGAGGGTGATCCAACAAGAGTGCAACAAGTTTTGTGCCACTCTTGAGAGCGTCAAGGCCCACCCCGTGAGCGGCATCGGCATGCAAGACATGGTATGCTAGCAAGGCGCCCTCTTTTGTGTCTTCAAGTTTATACTTGCGTGTTCATTTGCATACTTTTTGCCAATATGCTTGCATGAAATACATTTGTAGGCATTTCAAGCTTTGGAGGCATTCAAGGTACAACACAATGGCAAGTGTTTCAACCTCTCCCATTGCTTTAGGGTCATCAAAGACGAGGAGAAGTTCAA
>NC_041382.1:422579313-422616788 GCF_002162155.2 Triticum dicoccoides
TTGGGGACGGCGAGAAGGCACGGACGCGGGGGAAGACCAACTCCAAGAAGGGGGACAAGCGGGATGCGGCATCGAACGCCTTGATCGTAAGCGTGGAGGGCATGATAAACAAGAAGGACTCAAGGGAGGAGGAGCGCTGGCGTTTCAAAGGAGAGCAAATGAATGCCTTCATGGAGATCCAAAGGAGGAGGCTTGAGATGGATGCGGAGAAGCAAGCCAAGATGCTCGAGATGGAGGCGGAGAAGCAAGCCAAGATGCTAGAGATCGAGGCCGCCAACACCAAGACCAAGGCGAAAGAAGTGGCTCTCACGAGCATGATGACCGGAGTGAAGATCATGAAGGTGGATCTCAACACCGTGTCGCCAAGGAAGAGGCCGTGGTTCGAGAAGATGCAGGCCGACATGCTCAAGTTCACCAACGAGTGATCTCGTGGCGGCGAGCGTCATCCTTTTTTTGTATGCCGGCAGGTGTGTTGGCATGATCAAGGGGCCGTGATGGCGTGGTCGAATTCAAGTCCTACCCCTTTTTGCGTGCTAGCATGTGCGTCGGCCGCTGGCGAGTGCGCCAGCATGAACCGTGTGGTGATATTTTTTGAAGCCGACATTGTATGCCGGCGCTGGCATGGTGCCAACATGAGACTTGGCCGCTGACATGATCTATTGCCGCGGGCCTTTTCTAAAAATTGAGTGGAGACATCAAATGGGTCGGCGCATTGGGCGCACTGCCGACCCAAATGGAAAATAGGGCGGACGCCGAGCGGGCGACCGACCCAAATGGACAAAAAGCGGACAAATGCGCTGTCCGTTTGGGTCGGCCCTTGGAGTTGCTCTAAAGCATCTTCAACACGGATCATCAAATAGACATCACTAAATGTCCGTGGACATGTTCGAATGTTTCCGCGGACAACCCGTCCATCCAACCATGTCCTTCAAATTCGAACAGTGGGCTATAACTGGCAGTGGGCGAAATGGACCAAGAGGAGAAAGAGATGATTGGGTGACGTGGGCTGTGAGGGATGTTGTTAGGGGCTAGGGTTCTGCCCGGTCTTGGCTGAAGGCTGTAGGGGAAGGAGGGAGTTGGGTGAGGCGAGGAGCGGCCGCGCCGGCGGTTGGGCGCCGTCGCGGAAGAGGAGGGAGATGGTGGCGGCTAGGGTTAGAGGTGGCTAGGGTTCCGGCTCCTCTGGGAGCCGGGCAATAGAGATAATAATCTTCTTATTGCTTAATTCCAAAAAGAGTCTTACAGCCTATATTTATAACCTAGATAACTTGCATAAGAATTAACCTAAGATAACTTGCATAAGAATTAACCTAAGATAACTTGCATAAGAATTAACCTAAGATAACTTGTGGGCTAAGATTGCCCGGTGGGCCTAGCTAAACCGGCCATAACACTTCTCCCCGCCTGCACAAACAGCTCGTCCTCGAGCTGTAAGGTGGGGAAGCGCTTGCAGAACTCCTCGAGGTGATTAACCAGCGTCAAACACCTTCTCGGCAGCTGGGGCGACCAGGTTGGCGGCGACGGCGTCCTCTGGAATGTAGTCTGCAACCTCCAGGTAGAAGAGTCGCGGCCAGGCATGGCCGAGCATGTAGGGCTCGTCGTAGTTGAAGCACAACCCTTGGCGGCGACGCTCGAGTAGCTCGGCTGAAGTGAGCCGGCGGAACGGGCGTGCCGCGGTCGCGGCGAGGGGTGTCGCAGAAGCCTGTGCAGGCCGACCTTGCGCGGAATCCGGCCCGGGTAGCGACCCAGCGGTCCGGGACGGTGATTCCTGCTGGATGGCCACCGCGCGGCGCTCGAACGCGCGGGCGTAGTACATGGCCGACTAGAGATCCTGGGGTCCCCGAAGCTCCACGTCCACGCGGATGTGATCCGGAAGTCCACCGACAAAGAGGTCGGCCCGCTACTGCGCCGTCACACCCGACGGATGGCATGCCAGGGCCTGGAAACGGTCGGCGTAGTCCTGCACCATGGAGGAGAAGGGAAGGCGGCCGAGCTCCGCCAGGCGGCTCCCGCGAACCGGAGGCCCAAACCGAAGGAGGCAGAGCTCGCGGAAGCGATCCCACGGTGGCATGCCGCCCTCGTCCTGCTCGAGGGCGTAGTACCATGTCTGGGCGGCCCCGCGGAGATGGTAGGAAGCCAGCCAAGTGCGCTCCGACGCGGGCGTGCGCTGTCCACGGAAGAACTGGTCACACTGGTTGAGCTAGTTAAGCGGGTCGTCCGAACCGTCGTACGTGGCGAAGTCGATCTTTGCGAACCGGGGCGGCTGCTGGTGTGGCGCGCCCTGGCCCACTGCCTCGGCGGTACGGAGGGCTGATGACGGAGCTCGGTCCAGGGTGGAAGGGCCGACGTAGTTCCCTGTGGCGCTCGACGCCTCGGGCTGCAACTGGAACCCTCACGGCGGCCGGGCCTCCGTGGAAGCCGACGGCGGCCCGTGGAGCCAGCCAGGAAGTGGCGATGGTGATGAAGGGAAGCGGACCTCCTGGATCGGAAGGCCGCTCGGCGAGGACCGGCCTAGGCTAGGGTTGGGCGGGGGCGGCGGTGGGACCTGCACCGTTGCCGCCGGGAGGGACGACGCGGTGGGGGACGGCGCGGGCGGCAGGGCCCAGATCGGCCACTGCGGTCCCTGGGTGGTGGCGGGCAGCGCGGTTGGCACCGCGAACGGCGTCGGCCACTGCGGCCAAGGCGACGTCAAAGCCGCCGGTGGGAGAAGCGCCGGGTAGCCGCCGGTGGTGGCCGCCGGTACTGAGTACCACGGCAGCGCCTGCTGGCCCGCGGACGCGGCCGGATGAAGCAGTGGAGGCGGCCCGTACGGGCTCGCCAAGTAGAGGCGGATGCCCTGGACCGCGACGACCAGGTCGTTGAGCACGCCGGTCATGGCCTCCGGTGTGAACTGCGGCGACGCTGGGGGAGGCGACGGCGGTGGTTGCTAGAGGAGGGTTTGCGGCTGGCCCTGGCCCGACGTGGTGCTGGGTGCGGGGGAGATCGGCGCCGATAGGGAGGCCGTGGTGCCCGGCGATACAGCGGCGGCGTTGGTGGAATTGGTGGCAGCGGCGGTGGGGGAGGCGTTGGGCAGCGGCGGCTGTGGTGGTGGCGGGTTTGGAGTCGGCGAAGACATGGTCGAAACCCGGGTACCTGATACCAAGGTGTTAGGGGCTAGGGTTCTGCCCGGTCTTGGCCGAAGGCTGTAGGGGAAGGAGGGAGTTGGGTGAGGCGAGGAGCGGCCGCGCCGGCGGTTGGGCGCTGTCGTGGAAGAGGAGGGAGATGGTGGCGGCTAGGGTTAGAGGCGGCTAGGGTTCCGGTTCCTCTGAGAGCCGGGCAATAGAGATAATAATCTTCTTATTGCTTAATTTCAAAAAGAGTCTTACAACCTATATTTATAATCTAGATAACTTGCATAAGAATTAACTTAAGATAACTTGCATAAAAATTAACTTAAGATAACTTGTGGGCTAAGATTGCCTGATGGGCCTAGCTAAACCGGCCATAACAGATGTGGTCCAACTGATAGTGGGCCGAGCGGATGTCCAGACTCTCTCAAAACAACCCCAAGTTGGAGGACGGTTTGTAGGATTTCGGATGTTTGGAATATTTCACGTTTCACCGACATATGATGATTTAAATTCCAGATCAAAAAGTATATGGCCGTCCAGTCCACACGTTTACTGGCGTTTTGGTGATCCGCTTTGGAGATGCCCTTGTTTTAGCTCCTTTGTTGCTGGGCTATCCTGGTTGCCTGACAAGAGACATGAAGCTAGAGAGAGAGGACGAGAGAAGAGAGAGAGGGGGCAACATTTTCAACAGGATGCTCTGCGGTGATGTATAGTTACTATCCGAGCCCTCTTTCAGTACGCTTCTCTTTGGGCAGCATGTACCCGCGCTGCATGCTCTCTAGTGTGCACATCCTTGCTCGTTGCGCGTGAGAGAGGAGAGAGAGAGAGAGAGAGGTGTTTGTGAACTGAATCTAGGGGTAGATTTTGTTTGGATCTTGTGCACCCTGCATCCACTGGTGAAAGCCACAGCAGGGTTTCAGGCCATCTTTAAATGCAAGCAGTACCCAGTACTGTGCTTACAGAAGCAGCTATTTGTAGCCTATTGCTAGGGCTCATCTCAAAAGCCGACCAACTGTATATCATCCTTACATTCCAAACAGATATTCCGCCTATTTTTATTTTCCTTATTTTTTACCCTGAATATATATATTTATCGGAACTCTTGAATATATACTATCTCCGTCCTAATTTATTGGTCTTTTTTGTATTTTGTGTCAAAATTTGACCATAAATTTCACTGACAAAATACGAATGCATGCCATCAAAAATTATATCATTAAATTTGTATTTAAACATAGCTTCCAATGGTACTATTTTTTATGACATGCATTAATATTTAGTTAATTAAATTCATGGTTAAAATTTGGCACAAAACACTAAAAAGACCAATAAACCATGATGAATGTAGTACTGTGCTAAAGAATTTAGCACTGCCAAAGTACTTTTTAATGATTCCATCCGTGTTACTATTTTCATATGGCCAATAAATCGATTTAACCTGAATATATAGTACCTCTTCATTTTCTTATACAAGGCCACAAATCCAGATTACAGATACTAAATGATGAACATGTGTACATGTATGTAGATTTGGGTTTCGTATGCAGTATCTGTAGTGTCTGTCTTTCTCTGTATGTATGTGTATCTTAGGAGAAAAGATACCGATCGCACCCCTTGTATTATATATGTGTCTAGTACATGATCAATCAATTATCGATGCACCAAATTATTCTCTACATGATATCTATCACAAGTCGATCCTCCCGCTTCCGCAAACCCTAGTCACCGCCGCCATCTGCCACCGCCGCACCACGCCGCCGCCGCCACCCCTCTCCACGCGCGCCTCCCCGCGCGTCCTTTCCTCCCTGCTGCGCCGCCCTCTCGCCGCGCCGCGCCTCTCCCACCGTTGTGCCACCCTACCACAGTCGCGCCGCCCCCTTCCCCAACCCCTCGCCGCCATATTGTCCAACGCCTCCTCCTACTCCAACCCTTTCGCCGTCGACCCTGCTGAAATCCGCGACATCAACGCCCACGCACGCGTCCCCGTCGTCTTCGACGCCTCCACCTCTACGTACTTCGCGTGGAAGACGTACTTCTCGCTGCTCTTCCGCGAGAACAACCTCGTGGATCATGTGGACGACACCGTTGACTCTCGCGCCACGGTGGACGACCCCGAGTGGTCCGTGATCGACGCCACGATCATCCGGTGGTTCTTCACCATCATCTCCAAGGGCCTGTTCCACACGGTCGTGAGCACCAGCGACGACGCCCGCGACCTGTGGGTTAAGCTGAACGGCCTCTTCACCGACAACAACCTTCAGCGCCGCGTTTTTTTGCAGCAGGAATTTTTTGACTGTCACCATGATGAACAGTCCATTGATGACTACTACCGCCTGAAGCGCCAAGGTTGATGATGACCTCCTCCTAAGAACGCTCACCGCCGGCCTCAACGAGGACTTCAGCAATGCCGCCTTCAACCTCACCTTGATGCCGGGGCCCTCCTTCCCCAAGTTCGTGGCGTACTTGCGGTTGGAGGAGCGCCGGATGAAGGGGGTCAAGAAGCATGTGCAGCACCACACTCTCGCCGTCGGCATCTCCCGTGGCACCCCACCACCAGTTGCCCACCCGCGCCGCGCCAGCAGCCGCTGCCCCCCGCGCCTCCGGGGTACTTCCCCTGCCGCCCACACCTCCCGCCCCTCCCGCTGCCCCCTAGTAGCCCGGTGGTGGGCGCCGCGGCAACCGCCGCGGGGGCGGCCGCAAGCAGCAACAGGCACCAAGGGGGGGGGGCTCGTTAGTAGCAGCAGCAGCAGGCCACCCCTCCATGGACGTACGACACCAACCCGTGGACCGGCGTCGTCCACGCGTACTCGATGCCGGTCCCTCGTGCTCCCGCTCCGGGCATCCTTGGGCCTCGTCCGGCGAGCCACCAGGCCCTCTTCGCCCCGCAGAACGCCGCTCCCTACAGCGGCTACGATGCTGCGCCCTCGCCCGCGCCCACCTATGGGGCCGCGCTGGCTTTCGGCGCCAGCCTATGGAGCTGCCCCGCGCCAGCCTACTAAGGGTTTTACCCTCCTCAGGTGCTGCCGCCGTGGGACCCGGCCCTTCTCGCTGCTCTGCACTCCGCCCCGTCACCGAGTTCCTATGGTGGCGGCGGTGACTGGTACATGGACTCGGGCGCCACCGCTCATATGATTGCTCATCCCGGTAACCTCACTTCTGCCACTCCTGTTCATACTCCCACTCGCATCACCGTTGGTAACAGTTCCTCCCTACCCATTACACATGTCGGTCATATGTCATTTGTTGGGGATCGTAGTAGAAATTTAAAATTTTCTACGCATCACCAAGATCAATCTATGGAGTCATCTAGCAACGAGAGGGAGAGCAGTGCAACTACATACCCTTGTAGATCGCGAGCGGAAGCGTTCAAGAGAATGGGGTTGATGGAGTCGTACTCGGCGTGATCCAAATCACCGATGATCCTAGCGCCGAACGGACGGCACCTCCGCGTTCAACACACGTAAGGAGCGGAGACGTCTCCCGTGCCTTGATCCAGCAAGGAGGAGGTAGAGGTTGAGGAAGAGAGCTCCAACAGCAGCACGACGGCGTGCTGGTGGTGGAGTGGCAGTACTCCGGCAGGGCTTCGCCAAGCTCTTAACGAAGGAGGAGAGGTGTTGGGGAGGGGAGGGGCTGCGCCTTTAATGTGGTGTGCAGCCCTCCCCTTGCCCCTCTATTTATAGGGGAAGGAGGAAGGAGGCCGGCCCCCTCTAGATGAGATCTAGAGGGGGGGCAAGGGGTGGGCTTGCCCCCCAAGCAAGGGGGGGTGCCCCCTCTAGGGTTTCCCCCCAACCCTAGGCGCATGGGCCCAAGGGGGGATGCGCCCATCCCACTTGGGGCTGGTTCCCTTTCCTCTACGGCCCATGAGGCCCTCCGAGAGAGGTGGCCCCTCCCGGTGGACCCCCGGAACCCCTCCGGTGGCCCCGGTACAATACCGATAAGCCCCCGAACCTTTCCGGTGACCGTATGACAACTTCCTATATATAAATCTTCACCTTCGGACCATTCCGGAACTCCTCGTGATGTCCGGTATCTCATCTGGGACTCCGAACAACATTCGGTAATCACATACAAGTCTTCCTAATAACCCTAGCGTCATGGAATCTTAAGTGTGTAGACCCTACGGGTTCGGGAACCATGCAGACATGACCGAGACAACTCTCCCGCCAATAACCAACAGCGGGATCTGGATACCCATGTTGGCTCCCACATGTTCCACGATGATCTCATCGGATAAACCACGATGTCGAGGATTCAAGCAATCCCGTATACAATTCCCTTTGTCAATCGGTACGTTACTTGCCCGAGATTCGATCGTCGGTATCCCAATACCTCGTTCAATCTCGTTACCAGCAAGTCACTTTACTCTTTCTGTAACACATCATCCCGTGACCAACACTTAGTCACATTGAGCTCATTATGATGATATCTTACCGAGTGGGCCCAGAGATACCTCTCCGTCATACGAAGTGACAAATCCCAGTCTCGATTCGTGCCAACCCAACAGACACTTTCGGAGATACCCGTAGTGCACCTTTATAGTCACCCAGTTACGTTGTGACGTTTGGCACACCCAAAGTATTCCTACAGTATCCGAGAGTTTCACAATCTCATGGTCTAAGGAAAGGATACTTGACATTAGAAAATCTTTAGCAGACGAACTACACGATCTTGCGCTATGCTTAGGATTGGGTCTTGTCCATCACATCATTCTCCTAATGTTGTGATCCCGTTATCAATGACATCCAATGTCCATGGTCAGGAAACCATAACCATCTATTGATCAATGAGCTAGTCAACTAGAGGCTCACTAGGGACATGTTGTGGTCTATGTATTCACACATGATTACGATTTCTGGATAACACAATTATAGCATGAACAATAGACAATTATCATGAACAAGGAAATATAATAATAACCATTTTATTATTGCCTCTAGGGCATATTTCCAACAGTCTCCCACTTGGACTAGAGTCAATAATCTAGTTACATTGTGATGAATCAAACACCCATAGAGTTCTGGTGTTGATCATGTTTTGCTCGAGGAAGAGGTTTAGTCAACGGATCTACGACATTTAGGTCCGTATGCACTTTACAAATATCTATGTCTCCATTTTGAACATTTTCACGAATGGAGTTGAAGTGACGCTTGATATGCCTGGTCTTCCTGTGAAACCTGTGCTCCTTGGCAAGGGCAATAGCTCCAGTGTTGTCACAGAAGAGAGTCATCGGGCCCTACGCAATGGGAATAACTCCTAGGTCAGCAATGAACTCCTTTATCCAGATTGCTTCTTGTGCTGCCTCCGAGGCTGCCATGTACTCCGCTTCACATGTAGATCCCGCCATGATGCTTTGCTTGCAACTGCACCAGCTGACTGCCCCACCATTCAAAATATACACGTATCCGGTTTGTGACTTAGAGTCATCCAGATCTGTGTCGAAGCTAGCATCGACGTAACCCTTTATGACGAGCTCTTTGTCACCTCCATAAACGAGAAACATATCCTTAGTCCTCTTCAGGTACTTCAGGATATTCTTGACCGCTGTCCAGTGTTCCATGCCGGGATTACTTTGGTACCTTCCTACCAAACTTACGGCAAGGTTTACATCAGGTCTGGTACACAGCATGACATACATGATAGACCCTATGGTCGAGGCATAGTGGACGACACTCATCTTTTCTCTATCTTCTGCCGTGGTCGGGCATTGAGCCGTGCTCAATCTCATACCTTGCAACACAGGCAAGAACCCCTTCTTGGACTGATCCATATTGAACTTCTTCAATATCTTGTCAAGGTACGTACTTTGTGAAAGACCAATGAGGTGTCTCGATCTATCTCTATAGATCTTGATGCCTAATATATAAGCAGCTTCTCCAAGGTCCTTCATTGAAAAACACTTGTTCAAGTAGGCCTTTATGCTTTCCAAGAATTCTATATCATTTCCCATCAATAGTATGTCATCCACATATAATATGAGAAATGCTACAGAGCTCCCACTCACTTTCTTGTAAACACATGCTTCTCCATAAGTCTGCGTAAACCCAAACACTTTGATCATCTCATCAAATCGAATGTTCCAACTCCGAGATGCTTGCACCAGCCCATAGATTGAGCGTTGGAGCTTGCACACCTTGTCAGCATTCTTAGGATCAACAAAACCTTTCGGCTGCATCATATACAATTCTTCCTTAAGGAAACCATTAAGGAATGCCGTTTTGACGTCCATTTGCCATATCTCATAATCATAGAATGCGGCAATTGCTAACATGATTCGGACGGACTTCAGCTTCGCTACGGGTGAGAAATTCTCATCGTAGTCAACCCCTTGAACTTGTCTATAACCCTTAGCGACAAGCCAAGCCTTATAGATGGTCACATTACCATCCGCGTCTGTCTTCTTCTTAAAGATCCATTTATTTTCTATGGCTCGCCGATCATCGGGAAAGTCAGTCAAAGTCCATACTTCATTTTCATACATGGATCCTATCTCGGATTTCATGGGTTCCAGCCATTTGTCAGAATCTGGGCCCACCATTGCTTCTTCATAGTTCGAAGGTTCACCATTGTCTAACAACATGATTTCCAGGACAGGGTTGCCGTACCACTCTGGTGCGGAACGTGTCCTTGTGGACCTACGAAGTTCAGTAGCAACTTGATCTGAAGTTTCATGATTATCATCATTAACTTCCTCTCTAGTTGGTTCAGGCACCTCAGAAACATTTTCTTGAGCTGCGCCACTCTCCGGTTCAAGAGGCAATACTTCATCAAGTTCTACTTTCCTTCCACTTACTTCTTTCGAGACAAACTCTTTCTCTAGAAAGGATCCATTCTTGGCAACAAAGATCTTGCCTTCGGATCTGATGTAGAAGGTGTACTCAATAGTTTCTTTAGGGTATCCTATGAAGACGCATTTTTCCGATTTGGGTTCGAGCTTTTCAGGTTGAAGTTTCTTGACATAAGCATCACATCCCCAAACTTTCAGAAACGACAGCTTAGGTTTCTTACCAAACCACAATTCATACGGTGTCGTCTCAACAAATTTCTACGGAGCCCTATTTAAAGTGAATGCGGTAGTCTCTATAGCATAACCCCAAAATGATAGCGGTAGATCGGTAAGAGACATCATAGATCGCACCATATCCAATAGGGTGCGATTACGACGTTCGGACACACCATTACGCTGTGGTGTTCCAGGCAGCGTGAGTTGTGAAACTATTCCACATTTCCTTAAGTGCGTGCCAAATTCGTGACTCAAATATTCTCCCCCACGATCTGATCATAAGAACTTGATTTTCCTGTCACGTTGATTCTCAACCTCACTCTGAAATTCCTTGAACTTTTCAAAGGTCTCAGACTTGTGTTTCATTAAGTAGACATACCCATATCTACTCAAGTCATCAGTGAGGGTGAGAACATAACAATAGCCACCGCGAGCCTCAACACTCATTGGCCGCACACATCAGTATGCATGATTTCCAATAAGTTGGTTGCTCGCTCCATTGTTCCGGAGAACGGAGTCTTGGTCATTTTTCCCATGAGGCATGGTTCGCACGTGTCAAATGATTCATAATCAAGAGACTCCAAAAGTCCATCTGCATGGAGTTTCTTCATGCGTTTGACACCAATGTGACCAAGGTGGCAGTGCCACAAGTATGTGGGACTATCATTATCAACCTTACACCTTTTGGCATTCACACTATGAATATGTGTAACATCATGTTCGAGATTAAATAAGAATAAACCATTGACCAGCAGAGCATGACCATAAAACATGTCTCTCATATAAATAGAACAACCATTATTATCAGATTTAAATGAGTAGCCATCTCGCATTAAACGAGATCCAGATACAATGTTCATGCTCAAAGCTGGTACCAAATAACAATTATTGAGGTTTAAAACTAATCCCGTAGGTAAATGCAGAGGTAGCGTGCCGACGGCGATCACATCGACCTTGGAACCATTCCCGACGCGCATCGTCACCTCGTCCTTCGCCAGTCTCCGTTTATTCCACAGTTCCTGTTTTGAGTTACAAATATGAGCAACTGCACCGGTATCAAATACCCAGGAGCTACTACTAGCGCTGGTTAGGTACACATCAATAACATGTATATCACATATACCTTTGGTACTGCTGGCCTTCTTATCCGCTAAGTACTTGGGGCAGTTCCGCTTCCAGTGATCGTTTCCCTTGCAATAAAAGCACTTAGTCTCAGGCTTGGGTCCATTCTTTGGCTTCTTCCTGACAGCTTGCTTACCGGGCGCGGCAACTCCCTTGCCGTCCTTCTTGAAGTTCTTTTTACCCTTGCCTTTCTTGAACTTAGTGGTTTTATTCACCATCAACACTTGATGTTCCTTTTTGATTTCCACCTCCGTTGATTTCAGCATTGAATATACCTCGGGAATGGTCTTTTCCATCCCCTGCATATTGAAGTTCATCACAAAGCTCTTGTAGCTAGGTGGGAGCGACTGAAGGATTCTGTCAACGACCGCATCATCCAAGAGATTAACTCCCAACTGAGGGAAGCGGTTGTGCAACCTAGACATTTTGAGTATGTGCTCGTTGACGGAACTATTCTCCTCCATCTTACAACTGTAGAACTTGTCGGAGACTTCATATCTCTCGACCCGGGCATGAGCTTGGAAAACCATTTTTAGTTCTTGGAACATCTCATATGCTCCGTGTTGCTCAAAACGCTTTTGGAGCCCCGGTTCTAAGCTGTAAAGCATGCCGCACTGAACTAGGGAGTAATCATCACTACGCGTCTGCCAAGCGTTCATAACGTCTTGTTCTGCAGGGAAAACAGGTGCTTCACCTAGCGGTGCATCAAGGACATATGCTTTCCTGGCAGCTATGAGGATAATCCTCAGGTTATGGACCCAGTCCGTGTAGTTGCTGCCATCGTCTTTCAGCTTGGTTTTCTCTAGGAACATGTTGAAGTTGAGGGCAACATTAGCGTGGGACATTTGATCTACAAGACATATTGCAAAGATTTTTAGACTATGTTCATGATAATTAAGTTCATCTAATCAAATTATTTAATGAACTCCCACTCAGATAGACATCCCTCTAGTCATCTGAGTGATACATGATCCGAGTCAACTAGGCCGTGTCTAATCATCACGTGAGACGGACTAGTCATCGTCGGTGAACATTTTCATGTTGATCGTATCTTCTATACGACTCATGTTCGACCTTTCGGTCTTCCGTGTTCCGAGGCCATGTCTGTACATGCTAGGCTCGTCAAGTCAACCTAAGTGTATTGCGTGTGTAAATCTGGCTTACACCCGTTGTATGCGAACGTTAGAACCTATCACACCCGATCATCACGTGGTGCTTCGGAACAATGGACCTTAGCAACGGTGCACAGTTAGGGGGAACACTTTCTTGAAATTATTGCGAGGGATCATCTTATTTATGCTACCGTCGTTCTAAGCAAATAAGATGTAAAACATGATAAACATCACATGCAATCAAATAGTGACATGATATGGCCAATATCATTTTGCTCCTTTTGATCTCCATCTTCGGGGCGCCATGATCATCATCGTCACCGGCATGACACCATGACCTCCATCATCATGATCTCCATCATCGTGTCTTCATGAAGTTGTCTCGCCAACTATTACTTCTACTACTATGGCTAACGGTTAGTGATAAAGTAAAGTAATTACATGACGTTTATGTTGACACGCAGGTCATAAATAAATTAAGACAACTCCTATGGCTCCTGCCGGTTGTCATACCCATCGACATGCAAGTCGTGATTTCTATTACAAGAACATGATCAATCTCATACATCACATATATCATTCATCACATCCTTCTGACCATATCACATCACACGGCATATGCTGCAAAAACAAGTTAGATGTCCTCTAATTGTTGTTGCAAGTTTTACGTGGCTGCTATCGGTTTCTAGCAAGAACGTTTCTTACCTACGCCAAAACCACAACGTGATATGCCAATTTCTATTTACCCTTCATAAGGACCCTTTTCATCGAATCCGATCCGACTAAAGTGGGAGAGAGACAGACACCCGCTAGCCACCTTATGCAACTAGTGCATGTCAGTCGGTGGAACTAGTCTCACGTAAGCGTACGTGTAAGGTCGGTCCGGGCCGCTTCATCCCACGATGCCGCTGAATCAAGATAAGACTAGTAACGGCAAGTAAATTGACAAAATCGACGCCCACAACAACTTGTGTTCTACTCGTGCATAGAAACTACGCATAGACCTAGATCATGATGCCACTGTTGGGGATCGTAGTAGAAATTTAAAATTTTCTACGCATCACCAAGATCAATCTATGGAGTCATCTAGCAACGAGAGGGAGAGGAGTGCATCTACATACCCTTGTAGATCGCGAGCGGAAGTGTTCAAGAGAACGAGGTTGATGGAGTCGTACTCGACGTGATCCAAATCACCGATGATCCTAGCGCCGAACGGACGACACCTCCGCGTTCAACACACGTACGGAGCGGAGACATCTCCCGCGCCTTGATCCAGCAAGGAGGAGGGAGAGGTTGAGGAAGAGAGCTCCAACAGTAGCACGACAGCGGGGTGGTGGTGGAGTGGCAGTACTCCGGCAGGGCTTCGCCAAGCTCTTAATGGAGGAGGAGAGGTGTTGGGGAGGGGAGGGGCTGCGCCTTTCATGTGGTGTGCAGACCTCCCCTT
This sequence comes from Triticum dicoccoides, assembly GCF_002162155.2. NCBI lineage: Eukaryota > Viridiplantae > Streptophyta > Magnoliopsida > Poales > Poaceae > Triticum > Triticum dicoccoides. The sequence continues at coordinate 422,593,099 of NC_041382.1, forward strand.
GCCCCTCTATTTATAGGGGAAGGAGGAAGGGGGCCGGCTCCCTCTAGATGAGATCTAGAGGGGGGGCGGCCAAGGGGTGGGCTTGCCCCCCAAGCAAGGGGGGCGCCCCCTCTAAGGTCCCCCCCAACCCTAAGCGCATGGGCCCAAGGGGGGGATGCGCCCAGACCACTCGGGGCTGGCTCCCTTTCCTCTACGGCCCAGGAGGCCCTCCGAGAGAGGTGGCCCCTCCCGGTGGACCCCCGGAACCCCTCCGGTGGCCCCGGTACAATACCGATAAGCCCCCGAACCTTTCCGGTGACCGTATGACAACTTCCTATATATAAATCTTCACCTCTGGACCATTCCGGAACTCCTCGTGACGTACGGGATCTCATCCGGGACTCCGAACAACATTCGGTAATCACATACAAGTCTTCCTAATAACCCTAGCATCATCGAACCTTAAGTGTGTAGACCCTACGGGTTCGGGAACCATGCAGACATGACCGAGACAACTCTCTGGCCAATAACCAACAACGGGATCTGGATACCCATGTTGGCTCCCACATGTTCCACGACGATCTCATCGGATGAACCACGATGTCGAGGATTCAAGCAATCCCGCATACAATTCCTTTTGTCAATCGGTACGTTACTTGCCCGAGATTCGATCGTCGGTATCCCAATACCTCGTTCAATCTCGTTACCGGCAAGTCACTTTACTCGTTCCGTAACACATCATCCCGTGACCAATACTTAGTCACATTGAGCTCATTATGATGGTGTCTTACCGAGTGGGCCCAGAGATACCTCTCCGTCATACGGAGTGACAAATCCCAGTCTCGATTCGTGCCAACCCAACAGACACTTTCGGAGATACCTGTAGTGCACCTTTATAGTCACCCAGTTACGTTGTGACGTTTGGCACACCCAAAGTATTCCTACAGTATCCGGGAGTTGCACAATCTCATGGTCTAAGGAAAGGATACTTGACATTAGAAAAGCTTTAGCAGACGAACTACACGATCTTGCGCTATGCTTAGGATTGGGTCTTGTCCATCACATCATTCTCCTAATGATGTGATCCCATTATCAATGACATCCAATGTCCATGGTCAGGAAACCGTAACCATCTATTGATCAACGAGCTAGTCAACTAGAGGCTCACTAGGGACATGTTGTGGTCTATGTATTCACACTTGTATTACGATTTCCGGATAACACAATTATAGCATGAACAATAGACAATTATCATGAACAAGGAAATATAATAATAACCATTTTATTATTGCCTCTAGGGCATATTTCCAACATAATTTCTCTCTACTTCTACTCCTGTTAATATGTCTAATGTTCTTGTGTCTCCTGACTTAGTCACTAATCTAGTTTCTGTTCGTCGCCTTGCTCGTGAGAATCCTATCGCTGTTGAATTTGACGATATCGGCTTTTCTGTGAAGGACGCCCGTACACGGATGGTAGTCCACCGATGTGACAGCTCGAACGAGCTTTACCCGATGCATCCCGCTGACGCCACCACCACCCGTCATCCCGCCGCCTTCGCTGCTAGTGTCGATCTTTGGCCCGCCCGCCTCGGTCATCCCAACTCCACCGTTATGCGTCAGACTCTTCAGAGTTTTTCTTTCTCATGTAATAAGGTTGACGACCACACTTGTGAGGTTTGCCATCTTGGCAAGCATGTTCGTCTTCCCTTTAGCGAGTATACAAACATTTCCACCTTTCCATTTCAGTTATTGCATAGTGATGTTTGGACGTCCCCGGTTGCGAGCAACATGGGCTACTTATACTATTTGGTGATATTGGATGACTTTTCTCATTATGTGTGTACATTCCCTCTCTGTCGTAAGTCCGATGCTCTTGCCACACTCACAACTTTTTATTCATATGTCACCACATAGTTCGGTCGTCCTATTCTCGCCTTGCGAACTGACAACGACAAGGAGTTTGACAACGTCGCCGTCCGCAATCTTCTTGCGTCCCACGGCACTATCTTTTGCCTCACTTGCCCCTACACGTCACAGCAGAATGGTCGCGCCGAGTGCATCATTCGCACTCTTAATGACTGTGTCCGCACATTTCTCTTCCACTCCTACGTGCCTCCTCAGTTTTGGCCGGATGCGCTCGCAACTGCTAGCCTCCTTATTAACATTCGCCCCTGTCGTTCGCGCTGGAACTACACTACTCACTAGCTCTTCTTCGGTGCGGTTCCATCTTATGATGGTCTTCGCATCTTCGGGTGTCTCTATTATCCTAGCACCGCATCCACTGCTCCTCACAAACTCGCTCTCTTCCTTGCATCTTCCTTGGTTATCCTTCCAACACCAAAGGTTACCGGTGCTATGATCCAGTGTCCCACCCCGTTTTCACTTTGCCGCATGTGTACTTTGATGAGCCGGTGTTCCCGTTTCAGCAGGTACCATCACCCTCGGCGTCTCCCGCGGCGCGGTTCTCCCGTGCCTCCACCTCCGGCGAAACGCCCAGTCGTGCACTAGGCTCGGCCTTGCCCGCGCTCCCCGCACCGGCGGCCCCTGCCATGGCCCCTGCTATGGCCCCCGTCGCCGCGGCCCCCTCGGCCGCCCCCATTACAACCTCCTCGGCCGCCCGCGCCGCGGCCCACCCCAGCCGCCCTGTCGCGGCCCCCGGTGCAGTCACTCGGGCTCGGACTGGGACACTTCGTCCTAGCACGCGCTACCCGTCTGACGAGTACGTGTGTGCTGCGTCTTCCTCGGCGCCGTCTCCGCTCCCCACCTCCGCTCACGCAGCTCTTCGAGATCCGAACTGGCTAGCTGCGATGCGTGAGGAGTTTGATGCCCTGCAGCGCAACCGTATGTGGCAGCTTGTCCCGCGGCCTCCCTGTGCCAATGTCATCACTGGCAAGTGGGTCTTCCGCCACAAGACTCGCCCCGACGACTCTCTCGAGCGCTATAAGGCGCGTTGGGTGGTGCGCGGCTTCCGCCAGCGTGCCGGCGTGGACTTCATCGTCACCTTCGCCCCGGTTTTCAAACCGGGTATGATTCACGCTGTCCTCCAGCTTGCTGTTTCTTGTACCTGGCCAGTCCACCATCTCGATGTGTCTAATGCTTTCTTGCATGGCCATCTGGACGAGTAGGTGTTCTGTCAGCAGCCTACTGGTTTCGTCAACACCGACTATCCGGACCACATGTGCTTACTCTCCCGTTCTCTCTATGGGTTGAAGCAGGTGCCTCGGGCCTGGTACCAGCGGATCGCGGCCTTCCTTCAGCAGCAGGGGTTCCGGTCCACACGGTCCGATGCCTCCATGTTTGTTTATCACCAGGGCCCCGCCACCGCGTACCTCCTTCTGTACGTCGACGACATCATCCTGACTGCATCCTCGCCAGTGTTCCTTCAGCAGATCACAGCTCGCCTCAGCACTGAGTTCGCCCTCAAGGACTTGGGGGCTCTTCACTACTTCCTCGTCATCGAGGTTGTGCGCCCAGCCACTGGCTTCTTCCTACACCAGTAGAAGTACGCCTACGAGCTTCTGGAGAGAGTGGGCATGCTTAACTGCAAGCCTGCTCCTACGCCTGTCAACACGATGGCTAACGTGTCCGACGCTCCCTTCTACTGCTCCATCGTCGGTGCGCTTTAGTACCTCACGCTGACGCGTCCGGACATTCAGTACGCTGTCCAGCAGGTGTGCCTTCATATGCATGCTCCTCGTGACACTCATTGGGCTCTGGTGAAACGTATTCTTCAGTATGTACGTGGCACCACAGCCATTGGTCTCACCCTGACGACATCACCTGACACCAACCTTGTCGCCTACTCCGACGCCGACTGGGCTGGGTGTCCCGGCACTCAACACTCCACTTCCGGCTACTGCGTCTACCTTGGGCCCTCTCTGATTTCATGGTCGTCTAAACGGCAACCCACGGTCTCACGATCGAGCGCCGAGGCTGAGTACCGGGCTATGGCCAACGCTGTCGCGGAGTGCTCTTGGCCATGACAGCTTCTTCAGGAGTTGCTATGTGAGGTTACCAAGGTGATGCTTGTCTACTATGACAACGTCTCCATGGTGTACCTTGCTGCTAACCCTGTCCATCATCAACGGACGAAGCACATTGAGCTCGACATACAGTTCGTCAGGGAGCACATCACACTTGGTCGTGTTCGCATTCTCCATGTGCCCACCAATCAGCAGTTCGCTGATGTTATGATGAAGGGACTACCCACCTTGACATTTGAGGGCTTTCGGTCCAGTCTCTGCATCACCGGCGACGCTTCGACTATGGGGGGGGGTGTTGAACATGTGTACATGTATGTAGGTCTGGGTTTCGTATGCAGTACCTGTAGTGTCTGTCTCCCTCTGTATGTACGTGTATCTTAGGAGACAAGATACCGGCCAAACCCCTTGTACCTATATATATGTGCCTAGTGCACGATCAATCAATTATCGATGCACCAAATCATTCTCTACACTAAGGTAAAATTTAATGACTGTTTTGCAAGACAACTTTTATTTTCATTAACCGGGATCATTAATACACCACATGCATGCAAAGAAGGAATAGGAATGAAGTAGCTGAGTTACTTTATGACTACATGTATGCAAGTATTAAAAAGTTGCTAGTATGAAAAACATCATTAATTTTTGCCTCGGTTACTGTTGGTGGCTTTGTATAGATGCAAAATGTATTTTTGATAGTGACCTTGTATAAGGGAATGGAGGGAGTACATTTATTTGAACTCTTGAATATATACATTTTTTGCGGGTGAGTATATACATGTATTTAAGTATATAACACTTCCAGTCTTTCTGCAAACATCACTACTAGGCAAATGTCCAAGGCACCTCATTAAATTACCAAAACAAAAATGATTCCTCCTTACATGTATGGGGAAAGACATCGTATCACTATAGGATTTCACGTATATGCCGGAGACAAAAACCGCCGGCAAAGGCCCGAAAACCATCAGCATATACCCGTTGGCTTAGAATCTTTCGGTAAACCTCGGATGCCCATCAGCACACAAAACCTGCCGGCATATAACCCTATGCCGACGACTTTAACGAGCCATCGACAAAAAATAAATAAACAATGCATCCGTCATACTCCATCCGGACACGTGCCTGCACTAGCATTGGCCACGACGTAGAGCTATGCCGATGATACAACCATCGACATAGCCTGGATCTATGTCGACGGCTGTACCATCGACATATCTCTACCACAGGGCACCCCCTGGGTGCTCCGGACCGATTGCCTACGCTGACGGCACAACCATCGGCATACCTTGACACGTGGTGCAACTTGGGAGCTCCACCGAGGCTAGCGGTCAGCATAAGTTTGGTCATTTTTTGGGGCTTGTTTTGCTTCTGCCCTGCAAATTATAAATGCTACATCACCACATATATAACGTCAACATAGCATATCCATCACACATAACATCATCATGCATCATCTAAACCAACATAGCATCATCCACATCATCCACATATATAACATCAACATATCATCGTCCATATAGCACAAAGTCATCCACATATTCATGCACAAAGTCACACATAGCATAATCCTTGAGAAAGAAAGATAACATCATCCATGAGTAATACACCACACCATAGACAGCCTTCCACCACACCACCACACCACCATAGCACCACCACACCACCCATCGCCTTTCCAGCACCACCATAACCGAAGTCCACTAACAAAAAGCATCACTAAAAAGTGAAGAAGGACGACCGTTTAGCGTGGCATTTTGTCTAGTTCTAAGTTTGCTTCGTCGGAAATGTTCTAACTATGAATTGATGCATCTTGAGAGTAGGGACTAACTAGAAGGGGCAATCCATGAGACGAGGTAGAAGCACCACCTTCATCACCACCTGGGTTATGAACTATGGTGAATGGGCTCTATGAACCAGGAGTACCAGCACCAGGAGCAGAAGAATCACCATCAATGTTTTATCCATAAGATCCCACATTGTGTTCGAAAGATACATTAAGGAGAAATCTCAAGCTATTTGTTAAAAAATGATAGGTAATGCTTGAATAGTTTGGCAATGTACTAATCGGAGTCCTTGTGCCACGTGGCAAGAATTCTTCGATCACTAGCATTTGTGGTATGGTCCAGGATTTGGTGGTGGCAGTCCCATTGGTGGAGCCCGAGTGCCATGTTGAAGAGCCGAGTAGACATTATGCGTGTTAGTTGACAAGCGAAGATAGAGTTCAAAAGTAGTGAAAGCACAAAATTTATCTTGGCTCTAAGTGGTCAAAACTAACCTCCATTTGTGTAGCGCGGTACTCCTTGAGCACTCACAGTTTGGACTCATGTTCTATGCACTCTTGATGATAAACATTGAGATACATAAGTAGGCCTACAATTTGACATAATGGATCTAATTAGCAAAGCCATGCAGGAAAGAAAGTGAGAAAGAGGACGAAAAGGAGAAACATGCTTACTTGTTCCTCTCTGGATCAGCTAGGTCGTGCCTGGGATGTCTTAGTCACGCTTGCGCTCATGCTAGAAGACCGGAGCTATGTGTATTTGACGGTAGGCTGGATCACGCCATTAAAAAGCACACGGTGGCCATGTGGCTTGCCGTGTCCAGACAAAACCACTACCATCTCATTGATCTCCGATAGTATGGGATCAGGTACATCCCCGTCCCGCCCATGATATGTAGCCTTGTAGGCTGTCAGATATTCCCTGGCCTTGCCGTAGTAAGGGCTCTCCCCATCTTTGGGCATTTTTGATAACCTACAAGTATAGGGGATCGTTTGCAGCCTTTTTTGATAAATAAGAGTATCAAACCCAACGAGGAGCTAAAGGTAGAATTTATATTCTCTCAAGTTCTATCGACCACCGATACAACTCTACGCACACTTAGCGTTTGCTTTACCTAAAACAAGCGTGAAACTATTTTGTAGGTGTGATGCTAGAACTACTTTGCAAGAATAAAACTAGGAGTACTTTGTGAGATAATAAAAGTTAGTTGTTTAGTAGAGAGCTTTTTGTCACACAAGAAAGTTATTTGTCCTTAGGCGATCGATAACTAGACCGGTAATCATTATTGCAATTTTATATGAGGGAGAGGCATGAGCTAACATACTTTTCGTACTTGGATCATATGCACTTATGATTGGAACTCAAGCAAGCATCCGCAACTAGCAAAGATCATTAAGGTAGAACCCAACCATAGCATTAAGTATCAAGTCATCTTTATCCCATACGCAACAACCCACCTACTCGGGTATGTGTTTCAGTCACTCACGCCACCCACCATATGTCAATTATGAATGTATTGCAACACCCTACAGTAGGGATCCCTTAAGTCTGTGTGACACGGAGGGCACCATAGGACAACACCAAAATAAAATATGCAACTCAAACCAATCATGATCGTCAATCAACCCATGGGACAAAATGAATCTACTCAAACATCATAGGATGGCCATACATCATTGGGGAATAATATATAGCATTAAGCACCATGTTTAAGTAGAGAATTACATCAGGAATATAGAGGTTACACCGCTGCATAGAGGAGGAAAAAGTTGGTGTTGATGGTAGCAAGATTGTTGGTGTAGATCGCCGTCATGATCCTTGCCCCGGCGGTGTTTCGGTGCCACCGGGAGAGAGGGGGGAGAGCCCCCTCCTTCTTCTTTGGCCTCCCCTAGATGGGAGGGGGGGGGGTTCCTCTCTAGTCTGTGGCCTCCATAGCAGTGGAGGGGCGAGAGCCCCTTTGAGGTTGGATCTCTCTCTCTCTCTCTCTATTCTCTTTTGTTTCACGCAACTATTTTCTGGCCTTTCACTGTTTCTGGGCGTGGCAGCAGTCTGGACGCCCGCAAACGAGAGATGCTGGACACACGTAGATATTGCTACGTAATTAACATAGATAATATGCCAGTTGGACAAATATGATTAGAGATGGAGATGGATATGAAAGTAATAATTTTACGTAAACACGGATATTTATATCTATGTGTGTGTGCACACACACACACACACATTGAGACGACTCTCGCGACTACTCGTACACATCATCAATGTCTCGTTCTCCCTACACACACACACACACTTAGTACGACCTCATTTTGTTCCTAGGATAGGAATATCATAGGAGCGGGAAACAACAGGAAGTGAGATAAATGGAGTGCTACGTACAAGAAGAGAAGATGTACACGCACACACTCTGCCTCTGACACCCCCGTGAGTACACGATGGAGCGCATTTGTACACGAAGATGCATCTGATGTGATGATTTGACCCTTTAATTTGTTCACTTAATAATGGAGGGTCGGGGACCACACATGAGCGATACAAAGTGTGATCTGGAAACAGTGGCGTGTTATTGATTGAGTTTTCTTTCCTGATACGTTAAAAAAGATCCGTCTGTCAGTTTTCGTTTCTTTTCTCCAGGAACGCGTGTATTCTATTTAAAACCACCGGTCATGCTCCATCGCCGATTCCTCCCCTGCTAGGAGAGGGCCAATCCAATGTGGGAGTATGACCCTGAAGATCCGTCTACCGTGCAACACCTCTTCGACACGTCCCACGAGAAAGTATGGAGTCTGCTATTGAAACAACAGAAGGAGTGGCCGGTCGAGGGGGAGGACATCGGCATCGATGTTGTGAACCCTCCGAGGAAGGTGAGTGACACTTGTCCTATCATGAATCTGAATACTAGCACAACACAATTTGATACGAACCTGTTTATGTGGATTTTGCAGGGCTGGCTTGCCAAGGCCGACAAGATCAGCGGCCTAGCGCCGCTACTAGAGGGGCCCTGATTCGAGCAGCTTGAGAATCTGTTGGTCGTGGTGCCCTAAAAGGAGCCCGATAATAAGGGCAAGAAGACGGAGGTGCCGGAGGCCCGAGAGGGCCTCCGTCACAAAGCCCATCCGGATAGTTGGTCCGGAGACACCACGACCCAATCCGCACAAGAGGGGGATGAGGATGAGGAGGAAAGTGCCTCCTCGCACTCTAAGAAGAGGGCGACGTCCAGCGACATCGAGGAGGTTCAACCTCCTCAGGACCGAAAGAGACAGTGCCGTCCCAAGCTGGTCCTGTCTGATAGTTCGGACTCCGACAAGGAGTCTGAAGCGTCCGAAAAGGTTCCGGAGAAGGAACCTAGGGTCAAGCCCCAAGTGGCCAGGTATATATTGTGACATTTTCAATGTCTTTATCCTTTTTGTAGTCCCTGGTGGAACATAGATTGATTGTTTTTCTAATGGTACAACCCTCCGCGTGGCCACCCTGCCGAGGAGACCTCTTCGGGGACGTCCCTGCCAATCGAACTGGCAGACAGTGGCTCACGCTTGGCACCCCCTCCAATCCCCAAAGAAACCGGGGAGGTGGTGTCATGAAAGACCCCTCCTCCTCAGAACACGGGGGAGGAGGTTGATGCCACCATGACCGAGGCTGACGCCTCGGTCATTGAAGACCATGGGGATGCATTCCTCCTGGCTACCGCAGGGTGGGAGTCCGGACCATCCGGACCCCCTCAGTCGCCCGCTCCCGAGCCCCCAAGGCCCTCGATGACACATGCTTTCTCTTCCAGTGGAGAAGGGGTCGAGGAGCCAATGTCAGCGCCGAACACCTCCAAACGAGCGGCGGTTGGCTGGCCGGATGTGCTAGAGGAGTTGGTGAACAACTCCGCCATTGTTGACGGGCACCACACTCTTATGAGTGCGGTCATGCAAGGTGTTCGGTCCATCCAATCCGGACTAAACGATTCTGTCAAGGCCTTCTAATAATAGGCTTTGAGGTAAGTCAAGTAATGTTCCTTTCTCATAGAGCAGTTGTAACCTTTAGTTTGGGTAGGCCATGTACATAGTAGCCCTCGAGACTCTGCAAGGACATCAAAGAAGCCTGCATAGGATCAAATTCGGTAGGCCGAGTAATAATCTCGACATTTCTTTTGCTGACGCAGGCATCTTCTATGGCCGTGGCTCCTAATGCCGTAGCACTGGAGGAAATGGATCGGAAGCTCAAGCTTTCCGATAAAGAGCTTGACCTTGTCAACAAATGGCTTGACGAGGCGCAAGGTAAGCCCTTTGATAAGATATGTATTTGCTTGATGCCGGATATTGATGATCCGGACTGTATGGTAATCTTTTATTGTGATGATCCTGCAGCTGCCGCCACCGTGGTCGAGGGCTTGAGGGAGGCCCTGAAGGAAGCCGAGGTAGAGGCGTACGTGAAGAAAACAACCACTGAGAAGGCGGTGGCCGGGCTTGAGAAGGCCAAGCTTGCTGCTGAGCAGCACGAGGATCGAGTGACCGAAGTCTAGGTGGAGCTCCAGGATGCCACCAAGAAGCTGGAGGCCCTTGAGAAGGAGCAGGAGGAGCTATCCTCCCAGCTATCCAAGGTAGAGAAGGAGCTCCAGGAGGCGAGGACTGACGCACGAGGTGTCCGGGAAGAGCTCCGCCAGGTCGAGCTAATTGCGAATGGTAAGAAATACTTACTGCAGTGTGTGTTCGAAGGCAACATATTTGCTCTGCTGACGCGAGTCTGGCGTTCCGCAAGCATCTTTGCCGAACTTCCTAAGAATGTGGCAGTCACAGCAGAGCACTAAGCTATTCATGAGGAGGACTCCACGTAGCGGCTCTTCTAGTCAGTTTTTGGATTCCGAGCGTCCTCCCCTCCTCAGCAATCAAATGAAGCAGCTGATGGAGATGCATCGGATGTCTGAGCTCGTCGTGAAGGACCTCTATGCAGTCTGTGGCCCTCCGAGCCCATTTCGGACACCTACTTCGGCCTTGTACAGAAGCTGTGGGAGGCGTCGCTCCGGATTGATGCCATGGAGTGCTCAACATGCCTTGAGGGGGCGAGGCTTGCGTTTGCGAAGACCATGGTGCATTGGCTGAAGATTAATCTGATGGACATGGCCACTAAGGCCTTGTACAGTGCAAGGTGCTTAGGAGAGGTGCTTGGAGAAATAAACCAGACTTTTCTTAAGCACTGGTGCTTATTTGTATAGGGCAGACGCTTAATTAGGCGTCTCTCCTGTAGAAATAGGCGCCGGTGCTTCAGAAGAAGCCGATTTATTTTTCTAAGCACCTCCCTAAGCATCTAGCATTGTACAAGGTCTGAGCAGTACTTTGCACAGGTGATGAATGGCACACAGGCGATAGAGGGACAGTGTTCAAAAGATGTAATGCTTGTGTGATTGTATTAAAAGTGTACCAAGTGGACCTTATGCTTTATTATGCATTCGCCTGACTTATTTTATATTGTCATGATTTGATTTTGACTCCTGTTCGGCCGTATGTTTATTCTGAAAGCTACCCGTCGTCGGCTTTAGCCCCCAGGTGAATATCACGAGGGGTGTTTTGTCTCCGCACTATTACCCTTAGCCAACGTCTTGGTACCCGGAGGCGGTAGTGTGCGAGCGAAACCAGACAATCGGATAGGTGGGGGCTAGGGACTAGCCCCTGGTGTATTTGTGATGTACTTGGGGGTCAACACCTACCCTTTTCGATCACATGGTTTGTGTTAAGACAAACCCTTCATGTGACACGGCGAAATCACCATCAATTTTTGGAGTCAAACCTCGTCATCGGATCACTGACCAGTTCGTGCTTACTATGACGGCTAGTTTTCGGCTTTCTCCTCCTGAGGTACTTGACCAGGCAAGCTAGAAGTGCAATTGCGGGGGTTCTCCCTTTTCCCTCTTAGCCGAACGTGCAAACATAAGAGGCACACACAGGAGCCGGGCAACCCATCTATTGACCCAAGACATAGTTCAGAAACTGATGCATATAATGCAATATCCGAGACGCCGAACACCCAGTGGAAGGCGGTGCCGGACTTGAAGATATAAAGCTGATATGTAAACCAAACTCTTGACTAGTTAATATATTTTCATGCCGGGCTGTTCGAAGAGCGAGTGTGGTGTTAGGAAGGAGATAGAAAAATCGCAAGATGCGAGTATCTGAATGCCATAAAGGCTCTTTTATTATTTCTCATAAGCTCAAGTCATCTAATCATACAATTCGAATTGCCAAGCCATTATTAAAAATAAAAGAGTTTTACAGAATAAAGGTTTACGCAGGGCCTTGATGTGTGAGTTGAATCCTTCACTTTGCCCTGCTACACGTATGTGCCTTTGCTTTTGAGAGGTGGGGGTTGGGACCTTCGATGAGACCTTGAGGAGTGAGGATCCTACCGATGGAGCTTTATGCTTGGGGGGGGGGTCCGGAATTGGCTCCCGGGTCGTCCGAAGACGAGGTAGTTCCGAAGTGTAGTTTAGCCAAACTTATACTTCGGATTTGTTGATATAGGCCTCATGGCTACCCATGGTATTTTGAGTGTCAAATTGTGCCGACGAGGCACGTGGAGTGCAAAGTATGTGGGCGTGCCATGGGGCGTGCGTCTCTATTTGCGGCAAACGCATGCAGGTTCCCTTGACGGGAACGAGTTCAAACCTGTTTACTATTGTCGCTGGCCTTTACGGTGGGTCGGCATTCGGGCCTGTATGGGCCGGTTTGGTCTTCGGCCGCTACGGCCGCAGTGTGCTCTTCGGTTCAAAGTGAGCGTTCTGTGTTACCGTTGATAGTTATGATGCCCGAAGGACCAAGCATCTTCAACTTGAGGTACGGGTAATGCGGAACGACATTGAATTTGGCGAATGCTATTCGGCCGAGGAGGGCATGATAGCCGCTGCAAAAAGGTGCAATGTCAAAGATCAAATCCCCGATTCGGAAGTTATTCGGAGATCCGAACACTATTTCAAGCTTCACAGTACATGTGCAGTGGGCCTCCACTCCTGGAATGACCACCTTAAATGTGGTGTTACTGGGTTTGATCCTTGACAGATCGATCCCCATTTTCCTCACTGTATCTTCGTATATCAGATTGAGGCTGCTACCTCCGTCCATGAGGACTCTAGTGAGGTGGAATCCATCAATGATGGGGTCAAGCACTAAGGTCGCGGACCCTCCATGGCGTATGCTGGTCGGATGGTCCCTGCAATCAAACGTGAGCTGGCAAGCTGACCATGGATTGAACTTCGGTGCTACTGGCTCGACAGAATACACGTCTCGTAGTGCACGCTTCCTCTCCTTCTTCGGTATGTGGGTTGCATAGATCATGTTTACCGTCTTGACCTCGGAAGGGAAGGGTTTCTGGCCTCCACTACTTGGCCTCCAGGGCTCATCATCGTCCTCGCTTTGTGGGATTTTTCCCGAGTCCTCGGCTGTGAGCTTGCTGGCCTGTTTGATCACCCAACAGTTTTGGTTGGAGTGGTTGGTGGGCTTCTCTGATGTGCCGTGGATCTGACAAGGCCTGTCTAGAATTGTGTCCAGTCTAGATGGGCCGTCACTGTTGCCTTTAGGGGCTTTCTTTCGGGGTCCAAACTTCTAGTTTCGAAATCTGGCATTTACAGCCGTATCCTCGCCCTCGCCATCATTATGGTGACGTTTATTCTTGTTGCATTGAGGCTTTCCATTTCCATCCCGATCCTCGGAGGTACCGGGTGTGTCGGGATTGGTGTTTTTGCGCGTGAGCCAACTGTCTTCGCCCGCGCAAAAGCGGGTCATGAGGGAAGTAAGGTCTGCCATTGTTCTTGGTTTGTCCTGACCGAGTTGCTTTACAAGCCATTCGTCCTTGACACTATGCTTGAAGGCGGCCAAGGCTTCGACATCCAGACAGTCGACAATATGGTTTTTCTTGGTCAAGAATCGGTTCCAAAATTGTTGGCAGATTCTCCGGGCCATTGTGTAATGCGATTTAGGTCATCAGCATCCGGAGGCCGTGCATAGGTGCCCTGAAAGTTTGCTCGAAAGGCATCCTCAAGCTCTTCCCAACAGCCTATCGAATCTTAGGGAAGGTTGTTCAACCAGTGTCGAGCCGGACCTTTAAGCTTTAGCGGCAAATATTTAATGGAGTGGGGGTCATCTCCTCGCGCCATGTGGATATGGTGGAGGAAATCCTCTATCCATAGGGATGGATCTATGGTTCCTTGTATGATTCGATGTTCACAGGCTTGAAGCCTTGAGGGAAATGGTGTTGCATTACCCTCTCTGTGAAGCACAAGGGGTGTGCGGCGCCCCGGACTCGGGCTACATCACGTCGGAGATCTTCGGCCCTCTGAATCTGCTGCTGCTCTTGGATTCTATCGCTTCGGTTTAGATGATCGTAGTATCCTTCTCGGTAAGCGGGCGGGTTTTCTCTACGTCCATAGATGGACCTGGTACAGCCTCCTCGAGCGTCTAGGTCATGGCGGAGGTCGTACTCATAAGCGGATCGCACTTGATCCTTAGCCTAACGGCGAGGTGGGGCGACTGGGTGTTCAGCCTTGTCAGCTTCTCTGTCCCGCCCTCTAGGGGGTGGTCCAGCTGTTCGGCGCTTTTGTATGTCGGAAGTGTTGGCTTTAAGGCCTCGTCATCGAACTATGGTAGTAGTATTTGCTTGGGATAACTTTTGGTTTGTTGTTCGCATCCATACCCTTCTTCGACAGCTAGGACTTTAGTCCATCGGTCATTGAGGGTATCCTGTTCGGCCTTGATTTTGCGTTTTTGTTTCTTTAGGCTGCGGGCAGTGGCTAAAAGCCTCCTCTTGAACCGTTCCTGCTCCAGAGGGTCTTCGGGGATGATGAAATCATCATCCCCGAGACCGACCTCGTCTTGAGAGAGTGGGAGGTAGTTGCTATCCTCAGAGTCATCGGGGTTTTCTGGATTGAGCGGGTCCTCCTACCCCACGGGGTCACCCTGATGATGTTTGTTAGCTACGTCTCCAGCGAGGTCATCCGTATTATTTACGGTGCCGTTCTTCGCAGAGTCCATGTTGTTCGAATGCCTTCGACGTGGCTTTGATCGATGACGCTATTTTCAGCGTTTGGGCGGCTCATCTCTAGGCTTGCCTTGGTCCTGATTTGGAGTGCCGTCGCCGCCCTTGGGGGTTTCTGTCAGCGTTCTGGGAACGGGGGTCCCTAGACTTGCCTGCCTGCGGCCCATGGCGTGGCATTGCAAGCGGGCCCGTACGGCCCAACTTCACCAACAAGCATTCAAGACCCTCACGAGGAGGACGACACAATACCTCCTCGGGAGCGGCCTCACCAGGCTGGCTCACGAGGGGCGGAGAGATCAAGGCAAGGCAAACCTCGCAAGGTTCCAATGACGTGAGCCATGACGATCGAGACCAGGCTGGCGCCAGCGCGCATAGTGTCCTTGTTTCCTCTTTGGTGCTAAGGAAGCAAGCGCAGGCGAGGAGTACCGAGGCGTCAAGCAAAGGTTTCCGTATCAGTGCAACGAGACCAAGACCAGCAGGAAGGCAAGATGGAGGTCACCATGGAGCCCAAGACGGCGTTGATAACCCACAAGTATAGGGGATCGCAACAGTTTTCGAGGGTAGAGTATTCAACCCAAATTTATTGATTCGACACAAGGGGAGCCAAAGAATATTCTCAAGTATTAGCAGCTGAGTTGTCAATTTAACCACACATGGAAACTTAATATCTGTAGCAAGGTATTTAGTAACAAAGTAATATGATAGTAGTGGTAACGGTGGTAAAAGGTAACGGTAGCAAAAGTAATATTTTTGGTGTTTTATAGTGATGATAACAATAGCAACGGAAAAGTAAATAAGCAAAGAACAATATATGGAAAGCTCGTAGGCAATGGATCGGTGATAGAGAATTATGCCGGATGCGATCGATCACGTAACAGTCATAACCTAGGGTGACACAGAACTAGCTCCAGTTCATCAATGTAATGTAGGCATGTATTCTGAATATAGTCATACGTGCTTATGGAAAGAACTTGCATGACATGTTTTGTCCTACCCTCCCGTGGCAGCGGGGTCCTATTGGAAACTAAGGTATATTAAGGCCTCCTTTTAATAGAGTACCGGACCAAAGCATTAACACATAGTGAATACCTGAACTCCTCAAACTACGGTCATCACCGGGAGTGGTCCCGACTATTGTCACTTCGTGGTTGCCGGATCATAACACATAGTAAGTGACTATAGACTTGCAAGATAGGATCAAGAACTCTCATATATTGATGAAAACATAATAGGTTCAGATCTGAGATCATGGCACTCGGGCCCTAGTGACAAGCATTAAGCATAGCAAAGTCATAGCAACATCAATCTCAGAACATAGTGGATACTAGGGATCAAACCCTAACAAAACTAACTCGATTACATGATAAATCTCATCCAACCCATCATCGTCTAGCAAGCCTACGATGGAATTACTCACGCACGGCGGTGAACATCATGAAATTGGTGATGGAGGAAGGTTGATGATGATGATGGCGACATATTCCCCTCTCCGGAGCCCCAAACGGACTCCTGATCAGCCCTCCCGAGAGAGTTTAGGGCTTGGCGGCGGCTCCATATCGTAAAACGCGATGAATCCTTCTCTTAGGTTATTTCCTCCCCGAAAGTGAATATATGGAGTCAGGGTTGAGGTTGGTGGAGCGTCAGGGGGCCCACGAGGCAGGGGGGCGCGCCCAGGGGGGTAGGGCGCGCCCCCACCCTCGTGGACAGGTGGAGGCCCCGCTGACATGGATCTTCCTTCCAGTATTTTTTATATATTCCAAAATAATTCTCCGTTGATTTTCAGGTCCTTCCGAGAACTTTTATTTCTGCACAAAAATAACACCATGGCAGTTCTGCTGAAAATAGCGTCAATCCGGGTTAGTTCTATTCAAATCATGCAAGTTAGAGTCCAAAACAAGGGCAAAAGTGTTTGGAAAAGTAGATACGACGGAGACGTATCAGACATCACCACTAGAGCCTTTGGCAGGCGAAGACTTCTTTTGTCAGGATAACTTGTACTAGCTCTTCCCTTTCAAATTGGACGTTGTTGGCTCCCTTCCCGCTCAATATTTGGGGAGAGGACCAGGGCCTCTATAAATAGGATTAGCCACCAAAGTAGGAGGAGAAGAACAGACTCTCAGCCATCTCATCTTGGACTAGATCCAACCCATCCACACACCCACCAAGCACAAGAACACCTCGCCTCAGGAGGCTGTTCTTCCCCTTGTACCGTTCATCCTCAGCCTGAGAGGCAATCCACCACACCACACTGGAGTAGGGTATACACCACAACGGTGGCCCAAAACAGTATAAATCTTGTGTCTCTTTTGTTGCGAGTTCGTCGAGCTTGCCTTTGAGATCATGGCGAGGTTGAGGGCGTGAGTTGGTAGGGGGAGATCTTCGCGCGCACCATAGTGTTCGAACGTTGAGGGTTTTGCCGGAACCCGAGATCCAACATTTGGCGCGCCAGGTAGGGGTGCGCCGAAGCTTTACTTCCGTCGCTCCAGGTCCCGTCGCTTCGTCACCTCCATGTCGTATGCTCACCGAGCTCGCGCTGAGCGGTGGGCCGCTCACGCCATTCAGACGGCTCCCATCGGCGGACCACCCCGTCGTTCTCCGTTGCCTGCCGCCAATGCCGTCACCGACCCAGTGGGGAACGAGCAGCAAGCCTCCTTGCTGCACCCTTCGGTGCGGCCGGATGGCCGCACCGCCACTCCAGCGCTGACCCCGGCCGACTCGTCGTCTCACGCCCGTCGTGCTCCCACGGACGCGTAGGCCGCACTGTGCATGGCGCAGGAACTCTTGCGCTACCGCCCCATCGACGACCTCTATGAGGATTTGCTCAACCGCATCTCCGAGCTTGTCAGCCCCGCAGGAGGCTCCCCTGTGCCGTCCCTCTCGCTGCCTCGCCCTCCACCAGCTGCAGGCAACGTGGCTCATGGAGCGCCTCCAGCACCTTTGCCCAAGATGGCACCCTAGCGCCAAGGCGTGCGCCCCCCCGGCGTGATCCACGGCGTCGGGCGCTTGTACGCGAAGAAGGAAGCTGCCAAGAAGTCCCTCGTCCGCAAGAAAACGCTCCTGCGCTCCCTGTGCCGCTACGACAAGATAGTGCGCCGCCTGTGATGGCGGTGCGAGGGCGTCAAGGCCAGGCTCCGCATCAGCAAAGGGTCCCGGTGGCCACTGCGGGCTGCCGCGCTTTCACCCCCGAGCTGTGTAGCGTCGCCTGGCCTGGCAAGTTCAAGCCAGACCTTCCTCCGTGCTACGACGGCACCCCCGACCCCGCGGAGTTCCTGCAGCTCTATGAGCTGAGCATCGAGGCGGCCAACAGTGATGAGAAAGTCATGGCAAACTGGTTCCCCATGGCTCTCAAGGATGGAGCATGCTCGTGGCTCCTGAACCTGCCTCCAGGCTCTATCTCTTCCTGAAACGAGATGCGTGACCGTTTCGTCGCCAACTTCCAGGGCACTCACGACCGCCCTCCGGCCACGGGTGACCTGCGCTGCGTTAAGAAACAACCAGGGGAAACCCTCCAGAAGTACATCCAGCGCTTCAACAACGTTCTTCTCAAGACCCCCAGGGTGACGGACGAGGTCATCATCTCTGCGTTCTCTGATGGCGTCGGCGATGTCAAGATGAAGGAGGAGCTCGCCATCCACGAGGAGCTGTGCACATCCCTGGAACTGTTCAACTTGGTGACCAAGTGCGCAAGGGCTGAGGAAGGGCGCCTTTCCCTTCTCGAGCTCCTAGCTGCCGACCTGGAGGAAAAGAAAGCCAAGGCCAAGGATGTGAAGCGCAAGGGAGCATCCGTACTCGCGGCAGAGCCGGACACGAAGCGCGGCAGGGACCAGCCTGAGTCATCCAAGAGCAGACGACCGTTCTGCGCCTTCTACAACGTGCACAACCACAACACGAACGATTGTCAAGAGCTCAGGGCCATTCACGACGGACGCTTCGGTCGACGCCCCGAGCGCAACGACCAAGGCTACGGCCGAGGAGGAGGACGTGGCGGAGGACGATGGGACGACCGGGGCCCACACCAGGAGTAGCGCGATCGGCCTCATGAGGACCGCTGGCAGGATCAGCCTCGCGAAGGTGCCTGGAGGGATCAGCCTCGCGAGGACCGTCCTCAGGGCAATGCTGGGCTTCCTCCACTGCCGCCACCACCAAGAAGGAACGACAACCACCACCAAGATGAGGGGGCTGGGGGCTTCCAGGAGCCGCGTGCTATTGCCTCCATCTTGGGCGGAGCTCAAGCCCCAGCCTCATAGCGTATCTTCAAGCAGTTTGCTCGCGAGGTGAACGCAGTCCTTCCCAAGCTCGAGGCTACATGCCCGCTCAGGTGGTCCAAGTACACTATTACCTTCAGCTCGGCAGACCAGCTCAAGTGCGCGGCCACTGCTGGCGCTCTCCCGATGCTCTGTTCACCCATCATCAGCAACATGCAAGTCACCAAGACTCTCATTGATGGCGGCGCATGGCTTAACATCCCGTCCGTCGTGATGTTCGACAACCTTCAAGTGCCCTATGATCAGCTTTAGCCTACCAAGCCTTTCTCAGGAGTGACCGACGGCTCCACCACCCTGATAGGTCAGGTCCGCCTCCCAGTCACCTTCGGACAGCACGACAACTACCGCACCGAGCTCATCGACTTTGACGTCGCCCACTTCCGTCTGCCGTACAATGCCATCCTCGGGTATCCAGCCCTGGCTAAGTTCATGGCGGTGACCCACCACGGCTACAACGTCCTCAAGATGCCAGTAAGCGGCGGAATCATCACAGTCCCCTGCGAAGAAAGAGACACGTGTGCTCCCTCGAGCGTGCCTTCCAAGCTGCAGCAATCGACGACCCCAACAGTAAGGGCGAGTACCCTCCTGAGGCCATCCCCAAGAAGAAGAATCAGCTACTCCGTACTGGGCCTCAGGAGAACGGTGCTACAAGTGGCGCCACGTCAGGATCAGCGCCCGCACCAGGGGCGCCTCCCTTTGTCGCATAGGAAGGCACGCCTGGCGCCCTCCTCGGGCAGGTCTCGGGGGCTGTCTTCTGGAGGGCCTCAGACCTTGCCAACATTACGAGGGAGGCGCTCGGGCAACATTTAGAGGTGTGCTTCATGGCACGTTTCCCTCAGGAGGACACAAGGCGAGGAACGCCCAGCGCTCAGGAGTTCATTACCAAGACCACTCAGGAACTGCAAGATGCGAGGGCCATGCGCGGCCATCGCTGCTCACCTGGCGCAGCTCACCATCCAGGCGAGGATGCCGGGCTGCACGGCTGCATCGACGTCCCAGGGCTCAACAGGGCCGCGTCTCAGGAGCTCTTTTGGCCTTCGCGCGTGGGACGTTGCGAGGGCCCACCGCACAGCTATGTTCGCATGCCATTCGGCCTGCCGAGCGTGGCATCCGCCTACCAATGCAACTTGCGGTGCATCCTGGCGGCTCAGGAGGCCAGGCATCACGCAGTCCTGGCGGAGATGGCGACAGTCCTCAAGTAACCGCCTGGACCCCAGAGCCTCCCGAGGTTCGGGGCCACGGTGGCTCATGAGGAGCAACCCCTTCGTCGCGTACCTACAGCTGCCCCAACATTCCTTCATCAACAGAATTAGGTGACATTTTCCAAGTTTATTTAGCTGGGAGCGCCATCAGGGCTGCATCATTCCCAGGCCGCGTGGGTCTGTCCCTGTGGCATGTATCCCTTCTTGTATATGTCTTTAGCTTACCTTGCGGGGGCGCCCCTCGGGCTGCATCATCCCCAAGCCGCTCGAGCCAGACCCAATGGCATGTTTGCTTTCCATGCTTAATCAATCTATGACTATCACCTGCTTGATTGTCACCTACCACGGGAGCTGCACACGCTGGCATGACGCTTGTGCTTGGGTCCGTCCTTGCAACGTTGACAAATCTGAGTGGCCGAGCTCTGGCCGTGCGCGCCACCTCACTAGGCCCTCAGTGCCTCCATTCTCTGGTGGTGCAATCAGTGGCCGCCCGGTTATCATAACGGAAACATGTGCCCTCCCTTGTGCTGACTTGCAGGAACCTCATAAGGACCTCCGCAGGCGGCACCGCGGGCTCCCTCTTCTCCCATGTAATCCTTTTGTGTGTTAAAAGGGGGGCTCCTGAGCATCGCGACTCAGGAGCTCTTACTGTCTCTCCAGCCCTCACACCTATCCTTGACCACGGCATCGCGACTTGGCATACCAGCGGTGGCTGAGCTCGCTCGAGGGCCGGGACCTGAGGGCGTAGAGCATGAAGGAGAGCGTGGGAAGAGGAGGAGGCTCGTACGGGCCTGACCTGGCTAAGCTACGACCACCTATGCACGAGCCTGGCGTCTCGCGAAGAACCGACCCTGGACTACCAAGATAAGTTTCACGCTCGGGTCAACTAATCGCTATGGCATAGAGTTCTCATTTGTGTTGCCCCGCCGCGGCCACGTAGTCTCCCTTTCCTACCTCTCGGCGGTTGCTTGCGCGCCAAAGGGGACCTCCTAAGCATCGCGTCTCAGGGGCTCTTACTAGACCTCGGACCGCTCACCTCCTAGCCTTGACCACAGCATTGCGACCTGGCATACCAGCGGCGGTTGAAGCCTGCCTGGGGATCGGGACCTATCGGCGTAGAGCACCAAGCAGTCACGAGGTTGGAAAGAGGAAACCAAGCCGAAACGGGGCTCGCACACGCATAATTTCATAATAAGGATAATGTCAACAAAGGACATTACAGACCCTTTACACGCCCCCACGGGGTACTTCTCGATTCCTTGTAGGGAACAAAGGGAAAGAACTTCTAGGAGCCCTATCTACACACGCCCCAGTGGCCGACGCCATCATCAACATTGGGCCACGAGAGGCTGGCGCCAACCTCATCTAGATTAGTGGCGGCAGTGGCCAGCCACTGCAGCCTTGCTCCGGGCACGGCGAGAGCTTGGGGGCACGTAGCTGTCGTCGCTCGTCTCCGGAGTCTCGTAGAGCTCGGGAGAATCGCTGGACTCCCAGGCGTCGCTTCTACTTCCAGAGGAGCCGTTGGCGGAGTGGATGGCAGGGCCTTCCCCTGCCGCGACGCCGTCCTGACGACCCCTTCCGGAGCAGCACTCAAGACGGTGGCCTTCTGCGTTGAAGACCTCGAAGGACATCGTGGATGCGCCTCTTACTCGGAGTGGATCGCGAGGGCACCCTCCACACGGCACACTCAAGCGACCTCATCCCAGCCTCGGGTCATGATGATCTTGTGCGAGGAGACAACCTCAACTTCTGCCCCAGTCGCCGGCGCGTTGCAGTCGGCGTGCTGCAGCCAAAGCTTGAGGGCCCCCTTCGGCGGCATCTCGACAGAGAAGAAGGAAGGGAAGCGGATCCAAGTGCTCAGAGGCATCGCCGCCCACAGCACAAATTCGCGCGAGGAGTCCATGGCGTGGACTCCAGGGGCAATGACGCGCGCCACCGCGGTACGGCGACCATGGCCGCGGTGCGCGCGGCACCGCTCGACGCCTCTTCCTCTTGAGGCCTCGGCTTGGGTGTACAGGGGCAACGGATACCCAGGAGGAGGCCGCTCGTACCAAGGCCTTGTCACCTCCTGCATCACCACCACGTCACGACGGTGGACCGGCCTCTTCTTCGGCGGGAGCGGCCCTGGCTCGTCGTGGGGAGTCTTTCCTTTCTCCGCGGCAGAAAATCTTCGGATCGGTGCCATAGGTGCCGCCACTGGCAATGGAGCAAAGAGGGAGAAGCGAGCGGAATGGGAAGAGATGGGTGGCGGGAGCTCTGCCCCCTCCCCATTTATAGTAGAAGAAGGCCAACCAGCGCCCACCATGATCACAGGTAATGATGGTTTTTCCTTGCATGCAGCATGGACTCATCAAGTTGGGCTGTTGCCGAGGCAACATGGGGAAGCAGAGACACCCACGTCCAACCAACCGCCACACGTCGGCCAAGGCCGCAGGCTATTGGGGCCCGCGGCACTCCGCACTTGCCCTTTGGCTTCGCCTCAAAGCCAAGCCCGAGCGCGCCTTGGGCCCGGGGGCTACTGTCGGCCTTCTGGGAACGGGGGTCCCCAGACTTGCCTGCCTGCGGCCCACGGCGTGGCGCTGCAAGCAGGCCCATATAGCCCATCTTCACCAACAAGAATTCAAGACCCTCGCGAGGGGCCAAGCCTCGCGAGGCGGATGACACAAGACCTCCTCGGGAGCGGCCTCACCAGGCTGGCTCGCGAGGGGCAGAGAGATCAAGGCAAACCTCGTGAGGTTCCAATGACGTGAGCCATGACGATCGAGACCAGGCGGGCGCCAGCGCGCACAGTGTCCTTGTTTCATCTTTGGTGCTAAGGAGGCAAGCGCAGGCGAGGATTACCGAGGCGTCAAGCAAAGGTTTCCATATCGGTGCAACAAGACCAAGACCAGAAGGAAGGAAAGACGGAGGTCACCATGGAGCCCAAGGCGGCGTCACCACTAGAGCCTTTGGCAGGAGAAGACTACTTTTGTTAGGATAACTTGTACTAGCTGTTCCCTTTCAAATTGGCCGTTGTTAGCTCCCTTCCCGCTCAATATTTGAGGAGAGGACCAGGGCCTCTATAAATAGGATTAGCCACCACAGTAGGAGGAGACGAACAGACCCTTAGCCATCTCATCTTGGACTAGATCCAACCCATCCACGCACCCACCAAGCACAAGAACACCTCACCTCAGGAGGTTGTTCTTCCCCTTGTACTGTTCATCCTCAGCCCGAGAGGCAATCCACCACACCACACTAGAGTAGGGTATTACACCACAATGGTGGCCCGAACCAGTAAAAATCTTGTGTCTCTTGTGTTGCGAGTTCGCCGAGATTGCCTTTGAGATCGTGGCGAGGTTGAGGGTGTGAGTTGGTAGGGGGAGATCTTCACGCGCACCCAAGTGTTCGAACCTTGAGGGTTTTACCAGAACCCGAGATCCGACAGTTTTCACTATGTAAATGTCATAGGTGGATGTGGCTGACCAAC
>NC_041382.1:422617207-422640315 GCF_002162155.2 Triticum dicoccoides
ATCGACATTGGCTGTGGATCTGTCCTCCTCGTCCATGTATTCAACATTCTCCGAATTATAGTCTAGTATATCGATTAAATCATCGATAGTGGCTACTAAGTGTGTGGTGGGTGGGACGCAAAATTTGCTATGGTACACCTCGAAGGGTTGATGATTGAAAGCGGAGGGCAGTGAGGGAGTCCTGGATTAGGGGGTCCTCGGGTGTCCGGGCTATTTGCTATGGGCCGGACTGATGGGCCATAAAAGATACAAAGCAGAAGGCTTTCCCCCGTGTCCGGGTAGGACACTCCTGTGCGTGGATGGCAAGATTAGTGTCCGGATATGTAATTTTCTTCCTCCGCAAACCGACTCTATCCAACCCTAGGCCCCTCCGGTGTGTATTTAAACTGGAGGGTTTACTCCATAGAGGCTATCCGAATTCATACATGTTAGACATCTAGGGTTTAGCCATTACGATCTCGAGGTAGATCGACCCTTGTAACCCCTATACTCATCAAATATAATCAAGCAAGACGTAGGGGTTTTCCTCCATTAAGAGGGCCTGAACCTGGGTAAAACATCGTGTTCCCTGTGTCCCTTGTTACCTTCGATCCTTAGACGCATTGTTCGGGACCCCCTACCCGAGATCGACCGGTTTTGACGCCGGCATTGGTTCTTTCATTGAGAGTTTCATTGTGTTATCAACAGAAGGATCGATGGCTCGCCTTGTCATCAATGACAATATCACATATGGAAGGACCCTAATTTCAGGTCAGGTCCTCCAGCTCAGCGGTTTTACCATGGGCGTTTGCTCGGCCATTAGGCCAACGAAGTCCCCCACAATCGCCAAACATCATCTTCGCATCAGCCTCGAACACTCCAAAAAGATGGATCCGACAGATGTCTCATCCTTGAACGAGCTGCTAGATCGCATCGCCGCCCTAGGGGTCAGAACAGACTATGATCGGATTGGGCTTAAACCCGATCAGAGGGAGATCAAGTCCCCACCGATCACCCATCTGGTAGCGGTCATTGAGGAACGAGCCGAGAACGCTTCTTCCCCTAAGTTAAGAACCATCTATGTTCGGATTTCCAAGCCCTGCAAGCCTGATACCCATCCTCGGGAAGAGACCTCATGTCCGCTGAACATAGGATCAGACGTTGAGCCCGGAAGTCACCAGGACCTTCCTGATCCTTAACTGGTGACCTCGGAGATCTTTCAAGCTCCGGATTCAATGGTGGGTCAGGATTCGGATTTTAACCCGCCCACCCGCCATAATCAATATCCCCAAGTAATTCAGGCCCTCCAGACATATGTGACCTAATGTATATACGACAGCAACCTCAGGAAACAGTCCATCACTTCTGGGCTAGATTCCTCCTTATTAAAAACAAGATTAAAGATTGCTGCGATGACGACGCGGCTTCAATCTTTTATCGTAACTGTGCGGACGAGGGAATTCTTAACGCCCTCAACCGCCGCCGCATATAGCACTTCACATAATTGGCACACATAGTACAGAAGTACTGCACGATGGAAAGTGCATGGAAAGCCCAGACAACCTAGTGGGAACCCCTGCCTTTAAGCAGCCCACCGGGCGGGCAAAACGGATGCACCCATACAAGGCATCCAATCACAAGCCAATTGATAAGAAAAACAAGCCCTTCACGGGACATAGAACTGTCCTTGATGAATTGCTCGACAAGCCCTGTCAGATACATACGAGCCGAGCACCGAACCAACGCATAGCCCTCGGGCATGTTGGTTAAACCGACAAGTGGCTAAGAGCGGTGAGGCTATCCTCACCAGTACTACTCCAGAGAAGCATTCTTCAGAGGATGACGATTTCAATGTCTTTACGGTCCTTGAGACCTTTTCTTGAAATAATCAGCGCAAACGGGCGCTCTATGACCTCGCCAAAGTCAACCAAGTAACCACAATGAACCCTTGGAGCGATATGACCATAACTTTCGCCGTCAAGGATGAACCAAGGGCCCGATCAGTCCAAGCACCAACTGCCTTGGTCTTAAACCCAATTGTGGATGGCTTTCGACTAACCAAAGTGGTCATGGACGATGCTAGCGGACTTAACCTCATCTACGAAGATACGCTCGACAAAATGTAAATGGACAAGAGTCGCATCGAGCAAAGCAGTACCACCTTTCGAGGTATTATCCCCAGTCGAGAAGCACGATGCTCGGGGAAAATTAAACTCGATGTAGTATTAGGCACGCCTAATAATTACAGGTCTAAAGAGTTGCTCTTCCACGTGGCCCCTTTCAATAGTGGATATCACGCCCTTTTTGGGGCGGGACACCTTCGCACGCTTCCAAGCCATACCCCATTACGGGTACATGAAGCTTAAAATGTCAGGGCCCAACAGAGTAATCACTATCACCAGCGATCTGGATATAGCACTCCGTGCTGAAAACAAAACTGCATCCTTGGCCCTTGAGGCACTATCCGAGGCCCTCGTGGCCGAAGAGTTAAGCACTCTGCGTTCCACAGGGGACAAAGACGATGTAATCCTCGACAAGAGGCCCAAATCCACCTTTTCAAACCAGCAGATGAAATAGTCAAATTTCAAATGCACCCGACAGATCCTAACAAAACATCATCCATTGGAGCACAGCTGGATCCGATGGTCGATGCCGCCTTACGAGCGTTCCTGCGCGAAAATTTGGATATCTTTATCTGGCATCCTTCGGACATGCCTGGAATCCCACGTAGACTATCCGAGCATAGCCTCAACATAATAAAGGGGTTCAAACCAGTCAAGCAAATGCTGCATCGATTTTTCGAACCCAAACGACAAGCTATGGGGGAGGAGCTAGCCAAACTACTTGAGGCTGGGTTCATCCGAGAGATCAAGCACCCGGACTAGCTAGCGAACCTGGTCATGGTGCCGAAGAAGGATAAATTGTGGCGCCTTTGTGTTGATTTCAAAGACCTCAATAAGGCTTGCCCTAAGGACCCCTTCCCGCTGCCCCGAATTGACCAAATCATTGACGCAACCACATGACACGATTCATTATGTTTCCTCGACGCCTACTCCGAATACCATCAGATTAAGATGAAGGATTCCTACCAGGCCGCAACAACATTTATTACCGGGCCTTTCTGCTTCAACACTATGCCCTTTGAGCTCAAAAACGCCGGTGCCACTTACCAACGCATGATTCAAACATGTCTGAAAAAACAAATCAGCAAGACAGTAGAGGCATATGTGGACGACCTGGTCATCAGGACTAAACACGTCGAATCATTGGTGGACGACCTGCGCCTCACATTTGACAACCTCCGAACATATGACATACGGCTTAATCCGGAAAATGTGTCTTCGGTGTTCCAACTAGGAAACTGCTCGGGTTCATTGTTTCCAATAGAGGAATCGAAGCGAACCTAGCCAAAATCCAAGCCCTGTCACAATTGGCAACACCAACAGACTTAAAGAAGGTCCAAAAACTAGCTGGGTGCATGGTGGCCTTAAGCCGCTTCATCTCCAGATTGGGACCACTTTATCGACTGCTCCGGCGCACTGACCACTTCGAATGGACGGACGCGGCTACAACTGGATTGGAGGAAATAAAAACTTTGTTAGCAGGTAACCCAATCCTAGCCACACCAAATGTTGGCGAGCCTATGTTGCTCTATATATCTGCTACTCACCACGTAGTGAGCGCCGTACTCGTCATTGAACGAGAGGAAGAGGGATATAAATTCCCCGTCCAGAAACCGGTGTACTATGTATCAGCGGTCCTTACACCATGCAAATCTCGATACCCGCACTATCCGAAGATAACTTATGTAGTCTTTATGGCATCCCGGAAGCTATGACAGTACTTTCAAGAGTGTTCGATCACAGTGGTATCTGAAGTACCACTCAATGACATCATAAATAATTGGGACGCCACCAGCCGCATAGCCAAATGGGCCATCGAGCTCTTACCCTTTGAAACAACATACAAGCCACGCCGAGCTATTAAATCTCAGGTGCTGGCCGATTTCGTCGCCGAGTGGACGGAAGCCGAGCTCCCTAAAGAGTACAACACATACTCCAACTGGATCATGTACTTTGATGACTCTAAAATGTTAGCCGGACTGGGGGCCGGTGTCATCTTAACATCCCCTACGGGGGACACAGTTCGCTATGTGTTACAAATCATGTATACGGATTCCAACAATGCAGTCGAATACGAGGCATTATTACACGGTCTCTGAATGGCTGTCTCTACGGGCATACAACGCCTAGAGGTGCGTGGGGACTCGAACCTTGCAATATCCCAAATAAATGGAGAATCGATGCAAAATACCCAAAAATGGCGGCATAACTAAACGCCGTACTCAAAATATCAGCTCAGTTTGAGGGGCTCGAGTTCCATCATGTTGCTCGAGACAGTAATCAGGCAGCGGACATCCTTGCTCGAATGGGCGCTAAGCGCGATCCTGTCCCGCCTAACACCTTTGTGGAAAGGCACTTCAAGCCCATCCGTGGTATGGCAGGACGAGAGCGGAAATACTAGTCTGGAGCCGATCATAACCCCAACAGCCGAACACAACTCCGATATCATCGGGGGCTCGGGCACCGAAATAACACCTTCCGCCCATGTAATCATGACCATCATTGCTCCATGGATCGAACTGTTCCTAGCATACCTTAATAGGCTGGAGCTCCCTGATGACCAAAATGAGGCTCGTCGCATAGGTCAACGCTCTAAAGCCTACAAAGTTCACTGATATGTCTCCAATGTATCTATAATTTTTGATTGTTCCATGCTATTATATTATCTATTTTGGATGTTTAATGGGCTTTATTATACACTTTTATATTATTTTTGGGACTAACCTACTAACCCAAGGCCCAGTGCAAATTGCTGTTTTTTTTGCCTATTTCAGTGTTTCGTTGAAAAGGAATATCAAACGGAATCCAAACGGAATAAAACCTTCGGGAGAGTTATTTTTGGAATAAACATGATCCAGGGGACTTGGAATGGACATCAAGAAAGGAGCAAGGAGGCCACGAGGCAGGGAGGAGCGCCCCCACCCTCGTGGTCCCCTCGCAGCTCCACCGACCTACTTCTTCCTCCTATATATATATATCCATATACCCGGAAAACATCCAGGAGCACCACGTAACCCTATTTCCACCGCTGCAACCTTCTGTACCCAAGAGATCCCATCTTGGGGCCTTTTTCGGAGCTCCACTGGAGGGGGAATCGATCACGGAGGGCTTCTACATCAACACCATAGCCGCTCCGATGATGTGTGAGTAGTTTACCACAGACCTTCAGGTCCATAGTTATTAGCTCGATGGCTTCTTCTCTCTCTTTGATCTCAATACAAAGTCCTCCTCGATCTTCTTGGAGATCTATTCGATGTAACTCTTTTTGCGGTGTGTTTGTCGAGATCCAATGAATTGTGGGTTTATGATCAAGTTTATCTATGAATAATATTTGATTCTTCTCTGAAATCTTTTATGTATGATTTGTTATCTTTACAAGTCTCTTCGAATTATCAGTTTGGTTTGGCCTACTAGATTGATCTTTCTTGCAATGGGAGAAGTGCTTAGCTTTGGGTTCAATCTTGCGGTGTCCTTTCTCAGTGTAACACCCACGATGTGGCTATATCTCCCACGTGTCGGAGCACGACTTAGAGGCATAACCGCATTGTAGGCAATGTCGCAAGAGGGGTAATCTTTACACATCCCATGTACTGAATAAGAAAGAGGTACATAGTTGGCTTACAATCGCCACTTCAAACAATACATAAATAGCATTACAATCATCTAGATACAATCAAGGTCTGACTATGGAACCAAAATAAAGACAACCACAAATGCATAATGTCCCCGATTGCCCCAACTGGGCTCCACTACTGATCGTCTGGAAAAGAAACGTAGTATCGTGTTGAGTCCTCATCGAACTCCCACTTGAGCTCAGTCGTATCTCCTGGAATGGTGTCATCGGCACCTGCATCTGGTTTTGGAAGTAATCTGTGAGTCACGGGAACTCAGAAA
Organism: Triticum dicoccoides; assembly: GCF_002162155.2. Taxonomy (NCBI): domain Eukaryota; kingdom Viridiplantae; phylum Streptophyta; class Magnoliopsida; order Poales; family Poaceae; genus Triticum; species Triticum dicoccoides. The sequence goes on from NC_041382.1 coordinate 422,623,204, forward strand.
TCTCACACCCTCGCGATCAAGACTATTTAAGCTTAAGGGTAGGCAAAAGGTATGAGGTGGAGCTGCAGCAAGCACTAGCATATATGGTGGCTAATCTTACGCAAAAGAGAGCGAGAAGAGAAAGGCAAGGCACGGTCGAGAATATATGATCAAGAAGTGACCCTAGACTACTCATGTTCAAGCATAACACGAGACTGTGTTCTCTTCCCGGACTCCGCCAAAAAGAGACCATCACGGCTACACACGCTGTTGATCCATTTTAATTAAGTTAAGTTTCAGGTTTTCTACAACTAGACATTAACAAATTCCCATCTGCCCATAACCACGGGCACGGCTTTCAAAAGTTCAAAACCCCGCAGGGGTGTTCCAACTTAGCCCATCATAAGCTCTCACGGTCAAAGAAGGATATTCCTTCTCCCAGGACGGCCTGATCAGACTCGGAATCCCGGTTACAAGACATCTCGACAATGGTAAAACTAAACTAGCAAAGCCACCCGAATGTGCCGACAAATCCCGATAGGAGCTGCACATATCTCGTTCTCAGGGCACACTGGATTGTCCAAGGTTCCGGTAGGCCAGCCCAGAGTTGCCCCTGGTGGCCACTGGCAGCTGACAGGTTGGACCAACACTCAGAGGAGCACTGGCCCGAGGGTTTAAAATAAAGATGACCCTTGAGTCCACGAAACCCAAGGGAAAAAGGCTAGGTGGCAAAAGGTAAAACCAATGTTGGGCCTTGCTGGAGGAGTTTTATTCAAGGCGAACTGTCAAGGGGTTCCCATTATAACCCAACTGCGCAAGGAACACAAAAATCAAGGAACATAACACCGGTATGACGAAAACTAGGGCGGCAAGAGTGGAACAAAACACCAGGCATAAGGCCAAGCCTTCCACCCTTTACCAAGTATATAGATGCATTAAAGTAGACAAGATATAATAATGATATCCCAACAATAAACATGTTCCAACAAGGAACAAACTCCAATCTTCACCTACAACTAGCAACGCTATAAGAGGGGCTGAGCAAAGCGGTAACATAGCCAAACAACAGTTTGCTAGGAAAAGGTGGGTTAGAGGTTTGACATGGCAATATGGGAGGCATGGTAAAGCATGTGGTAGGTATCGCGGCAAAGGCATAGCAATAGAGCGAGCAACTAACAAGCAAAGATAGAAGTGATTTCGAGGGTATGGTCATCTTGCGTGCAAAGTTCTCCGAGTTGACGTAAGTTTGATCCTCGTAAGCATACTCAATGGGTTCCTCGATCACGTACTCGTCTCCCGGCTCTACCCAAAGCAAGACACAAGCAAATGGAACCACGATCAACCACGGTGCAATGCGCAAGCAACATAATGCAAAAACGTGGCATGATATGTGGGATGTGATATGCAACGCATATGCGTGCTCCGAAAGGAAAAGATTGAACCAGGCCTCAACTTGGAAAACCAAGAGTGCCATTGGAAATATGAGTTGATTTCGGTCGAAATCGATATAAAGATCACCGGAATCGGATGCACGGTTTGCAAATGGCAAGCAAAACAATAATGGCACAAAGCTGCGATTAATAGCACGATGCCATCTAAATGCCTCAAGAAAAATAAGCTACTGCACTCTAACATAGCAAAAAAGCACATGGCAGTGATCCACTCAAGATGCTTGACAAAATATGAACACTGAGCTACAGCTAATTCACTCAATAGCAGGTTCAAACAAGCATGGCAAAAGTGCGAAAGATATCAAGTTCACAAACTTGGTGAAAATAACATGTCAGGATTTAACATCAGGAAGCAATGTTTAGAGCAAGATAACAACATGCTACAGGAACATATCATGGCAAAGAAAGGCATGGCATGAAACTACACAAAGCGTATAACAAAAGTCCTTTACTGAGCATAAGCCAAAAAGGACCAGAAGATACAATGACAACCATGTAAACATAGCAAGTTTCGTTAACAGATTCAGACTTAGCAGAAAACTGGGCATGTCAGAAACAGAGTTACGTAGGCATGTTTGCGAGCTCGATGCACTCACCACAAGGCATTGCATGACAAACTAAGCATACACCCAACAAGAAGACATGATCAATAAGCTAACCATGGTGAGAACACTCTCATAGCATGCATGGATCAACTACAGCAACCTTGGCAAAATTGATTAACACATAAACAATCTGCCAGGAACATTTTATAGCAAAAGTGGAGCAAGATTGAGTCATGCTAGGGTACTCCATAATTGCAAACAAAGACATGGATGGATAGAGAAAAACAATATCTCAAAATCATCCTTACTGAACATGCTCAAAAGAGGCATGGATCACTCTGTAGCAACAAGAATACATGGCATAAAAATATCATCAGGGAAATGACTTAGAAGAATTCGAAGTCCCTGAAATCAGCAACATCATGAGAGCTACTTTGCATGCTTGTGCTAGTCACCACAATGATCACAAAAATACATGGTATACACCCCTTTAAAGATGGCATGTCATAGCTCAAAACACATGCAGGGCTCAAGATCATAGGAGGCACACATTAAACATGGCAAAAATGACAAATGTCCATAATCTGATAAGAATCAGAAACTAACATTACATAGCACTCTTGCAACAGCATTTAGGGCATCAAGATGAACTCAAATGAACATGGTGCAATGGAATGAAATGAAGTGCACATCCAGACGAACAATTTGATATGCTACACGCACGAAACGGAGCTACGGATGTTGAGATATGACATGATGAAGAATGCTAAAAATATGGGAAACTGGGACTTGGAGAAAGGCAAAAGTCAACCCTAGGGTTACTGTAGCCAGATCCAGATCGGGGCACGCACGTGAACTGAGGTGGGCACGAGCTCTCGCCGGAGCTCTTCGCCGGACGGTGGCCGGAGCGGGGGGAGGAGGCCGGAACTTGGAGCGGGCGGCGCGGGGTCGGCGCAGGGTTCGCCGGCGACGAAGGCAGGACGAGGCGGCGGAGTCGGATGATGGATCCAATGGCGGCGGCCGGCGTCGATGGCGGAGCGGCGAGGCGGCGACCGAGCGGCGCGGCGGTGCGGTGATGTCGGCGGAGGTGCGCGCGAGCGACGGGTGGCGGCGGAGTCGCGGGGACTGGGCGGCTGTCGACTTGGGCCTCGGGGGCTCGCCTAGGGCCTGACGGGCCGGCGGCGATGTGGGGTGCGGCTCGCCACGTGGTGGCACGCGGTTGGTCCGGGCGGGGTGCGGATGCGTCCGGCGCGCGAAGGAAGGGGAAGACTAGGGTTTGATCCGGGATTTTTTGGGGGAGGCACCTATTTATACATAGAAGGAGCTAGGAGGCTCCAAATGGAGTGCGGTTTTCGGCCACGCGATCATGATCGAACGACCGAGAGGATGGAGGGGGTTTAGATGGGTTTTGGGCCTCTTTGGAGAGGTGTTCGGCTGCAACACACATGATGCCTTTACAGTTCCTCGGTTAACCATTGGAGTATCAAACGAAGTCCAAGTGGCACGAAACTTGACAGGCGGTCTACCGGTAGTACACCAAGGCCACTTGGCAAGTCTCGGTCCAATCCGAGAACGTTTAACACCCGCACACGAAAAGAGGCAAAAGGGGACGCCGGAGGACATAGGAGTGCCGGAATGCAAAACGGACAACGGGGAAAATGCTCAGATGCATGAGACGAACACGTATGCAAATGCGATGCACATGATGACATGATAAGAGATGCATGACATGGAAAAAAGCAAAAACGAAGACAAAACCCAAACACGAGGGAATATCATAACTTAGTGCCGAAAATGGCGAGAGTTGGAATACAAATATGGCAAGTTACATACGGGGCGTTACACCCAGTGACAACAGGGGCAGCAAGGCACGTATTGTATTGTTGCCATCGAGGATAAAAATATGGGGTTTATATCATATTTCTTGAGTTTATCCCTCTACATCATGTCATCTTGCATAATGCATTACTCTGCTCTTATGAACTTAATACTCTAGATGCATGCTGGATAGCGGTCGATGTTTGGAGTAATAGTAGTAGATGCAAAATTGTTTCAGTCTACTTGTCGCGGACGTGATGCCTATATACATGATCATGCCTAGATATTCTCATAATTATGCACGTTTCAATCAATTGCTCGACAGTAATTTGTTCACCCACCGTAATACTTCTGCTATTTTGAGAGAAGCCACTAGTGAAACCTATGGCCCCTGGGTCTATCTTTTATCATATAAGTTTCCAATCTAATTCACTTTGCAATCTTTACTTCCAATCTATATCATAAAAATACCAAAAATATTTATTTATATTATTATCTCTATCAGATCTCACTCTCGTAAGTGACCGTGAAGGGATTGACAACCCCTTTATCGCGTCGGTTGCGAGGTTCTTATTTGTTTGTGCAGATACGAGGGACTTGCGTGTAGTCTCCTACTAGATTGATACCTTGGTTCTCAAAAACTGAGGGAAATACTTACGCTACTTTGCTGCATCACCCTTTCCTCTTCAAGGGAAAACCAACACAGTGCTTAAGAGGTAGCAAGAAGGATTTCTGGCGCTGTTGCCGGGGAGATCTGCGCACAAGTCAAGACATACCAAGTACCTATCACAAACTCTTATCCCTCGCATTACATTATTTGCCATTTGCCTCTCGTTTTCTTCTCCCCCACTTCACCCTTGACGTTTTATTCGCCCTCTTTTCCGTTCGCCTCTTTTTGCATGCTTCTTGTGTACTTGTGTGTTGGATTGTTTGTCACGATGGCTCAAGATAATACTAAGTTGTGTGATTTTTCCAATACCAACAATAATGATTTTATTAGCACTCCGATTGCTCCCCTTACCAATGCTAAATCTTGTGAAATTAATACTGCTTTGCTAAAGCTTGTCATGAAAGATCCGTTTTCTGGCCTTCCTAGTGAAGATGCCGCTACCCATCTAAACAGCTTTGTTGATTTGTGTGATATGCAAAAGAAGAAATATGTGGATAATGATATTGTTAAATTGAAGCTATTCCCGTTTTCGCTTAGAGATCGTGCTAAAACTTGGTTTTCTTCTTTGCCTAAAAATAGTATCGATTCTTGGAATAAGTGCAAAGATGCTTTTATCTCTAAGTATTTTCCTCCTGCTAAGATCATCTCTCTTAGAAATGATATTATGAACTTTAAGCAAATAGATCATGAGCATGTTGCACAATCTTGGGAGAGGATGAAATTAATGATTCGCAATTGCCATACTCATGGTTTGAATTTATGGATGATCATACAATTTTTTTATGCTGGATAGAATTTTGCTTCTAGAAATCTTTTAGATTCGGCCGCGAGAGGCACTATTATGGAAATCACTTTAGGAGAAGCTACCAAACTCCTAGATAATATTATGGTTAATTATTCTCAATGGCACACCGAAAGATCTACTAGTAAAAAGGTTCATGCTATAGAAGAAATTAATGTTTTGAGTGGAAAGATGGATGAACTAATGAAATTGTTTGCTAATAAGAGTGTTTATTCTGATCCTAATGATATGCCTTTGCCTACCTTGATTGAGAATAATAATGAATCTATGGATGTGAATTTTTTGGTAGGAACAATTTTGGTAACAACGCATATAGAGGTAATTTTAATCCTAGGCCTTTTCCTAGTAATTCCTCTAATAATTATGGTAATTCCTACAACAATTCTTATGGAAATTATAATAAGGTGCCCTCTGATTTTGAATCTAGTATTAAATAATTTATTAGTTCGCAAAAGAGTTTCAAAGCTTTGATTAAAGAAAAATTGTCTAAGATTGATGAGTTGGCTAGGAACGTGGATAGAATTTCTCTTGATGTTGATTCTTTGAAACTTAGATCTATTCCACCTAAGCATGATATATATGAGTCTCTCAAAGCCATGAGAATTTCCATTCATGAGTGCAAAGAAAGAACCGCTAGGATGCGTGCAAAAAGGATTGCTTTATAAAAGCGCGTTCTTCTAGTTTTGATGACAATAAGGATGAAGATCTAAAAGTGATTGATGTGTCTCCTATTAAATCTATGTTTTGCAATATGAACCTTGATAATGATGGGACTGGAGATGAGTCAACTTTAGTTAAAAGGCGTCCCAATGATTCGGATTTTTTAGATGTTGATGCAAAAATTAATAAAAGTGGGATTGGAGAGGTCAAAACTTTACATAGCAATGAACCCACTATTAGGGATTTCAAGGAATTTAATTATGATAATTAATCTTTGATAGATTGTATTTCCTTGTTGCAATCCGTGCTAAATTCTCCGCATGCTTATAATCAAAATAAATCTTTTACCAAACATATCGTTGATGCTTTAATGCAATCTTATGAAGAAAAGCTTGAATTGGAAGTTTCTATCCTAGAAAACTTCATGATGAATGGGAGCCTACTATTAAAATTAAAATTAAAGATCATGAATGCTATGGTTTATGTGATTTGAGTGCTAGTGTTTCCATGATTCCAAAAACTTTGTGTGATGTGTTAGGTTTCCGTGAATTTGATGATTGTTCTTATTATGTGTCCGTAGATTTCATTTTTCTTGATATTGATTGCAATACTACATGTCCCATTATTCTTGGTAGACCTTTCCTTAGAACAATTAGTGCAATTATTGATATGAAAGAAGGGAATATTAGATTCCAATTTCTGTTAAGGAAAGGCATGAAACACTTTCCTCGAAACAAAATTAAATTACCTTATGAATCTATTATGAGAGCCACTTATGGATTGCATACCAAAGATGATAATACGTAGATCTATTCTTGCTTTTATGCCTAGCTAGGGGCGTTAAACGATAGCGCTTGTTGGGAGGCAACCCAATGTTATTTTTGTTTCTTGCTTTTTTGGTTCTGTTTAGTAATAAATAATTCGTCTAACCTCTGTTTATATGTGGTTTTATGCTTTAATTAGTGTTTATGCCAAGTAGAACCTTAGGGAAGACCTGGGGAAAGTCTTTGCGATCTTGCTGTAAAAAACAGAAACTTTAGCGCTCACGAGATTTGCTGCCATTTTTTTACTGGAGAGTGCGATTAGGTTGATTATTTTTGAAGATGATTAATAGATAAATTCCCCACGTCCAGAAATTTATTTCAGAATTTTTGGGGTTACATAAGTATTCGAAACCTACAGATTACTACAGACTGTTCTGTTTTTGATAGATTCTGTTTTTCGTGTGTTGTTTGCTTATTTTGATGAATCTATGCCTAGTATCGGAGAGTATGAACCATAGAGAAGTTGGAATACAGTAGGTTTAACACCAATATAAATAAATAATGAGTTCATTACAGTACCTTAAGTGGTGGTTTGTTTTCTTATACTAACGGAGCTCATGAGATTTTCTGTTGAGTTTTGTGTTGTGAAGTTTTCAAGTTTTGGGTAAAGATTTGATGGATTATGGAATAAGGAGTGGAAAGAGCCTAAGCTTGGGGATTCCCAAGGCACCCCAAGGTAAAATTCAAGGACAACCAAAATCCTAATCTTGGGGATGCCCCGGAAGCCATCCCCTCTTTCGTCTTCGTCCATCGGTAACTTTACTTGAGGCTATATTTTTATTCACCACATGATATGTGTTTTGCTTGGAGAGTCTTGTATGATTTGAGTCTTTGCTTTTTAGTTTTCCACAGTCTTCCTTTCTGTACATCCCTTTTGGGAGAGACACACATGAATCAGAATTTATTAGAATAATCTATGTGCTTCACTTATATCTTTTGAGCTAGATAATTTTGCTCTAGTGCTTCACTTATATCTTTTTAGAGAACGGTGGTGGTTTTATTTTATAGAAATTATTGATATCTCATGCTTCACTTATATTATTTTGAGAGTCCTTTAGAACAGCATGGTAATTTGCTTTGGTTATGAAATTAGTCTTAATATGATAGGCATCCAAGATCGGTATAATAAAAACTTTCATAAAAAGTGCATTGAATACTAGGAGAAGTTTGATACTTGATAATTGTTTTGAGACATAAAGGTGGTGATATTAGATTTGTGCTAGTTGAGTAGTTGTGAATTTGAGAAATACTTATGTTGAAGTTTGCGTGTCCCATAGCATGCACGTATGGTAACCGTTGCGTAACAAATTTGAAACATGAAGTGCTCTTTGATTGTCTTCCTTATGAGTGGCGGTCGGGGACGAGGGATGGTATTTTCCTACCAATCTATCCCCCTAGGAGCATGCGCGTAATGCTTGGTTTTTGATGACTTGTAGATTTTTGCAATAAGTATGTGAGTTCTTTATGACTAATGTTGAGTCCATGGATTATACGCACTCACACCTTTCCATCATTGCTAGCCTCTTCGGTACCGTGCATTGCCCTTTCTCACCTTGAGAGTTGGTGCAAACTTCACCGGTGCATCCAAACCCCATGATATGATACACTCTGTCAAAACAGCCACCACACTACCTATTATGGCATTTCCATAGCCATTCCGAGATATATTGCCGTGCAACTTTCCACCGTTTCATTTATGACACGTTTCATCATTGTCATATTGCCTTGCATGATCATGTAGTTGACATCATATTTGTGGCAAAGACACCATGCATAATTTATCATACATGTCATTCTTGATTCATTGCCCTTCCCGGCACACCGCCGGAGGCATTCATATAGAGTCATATTTTGTTCTAGTATCGAGTTCTAATCATTGAGTTGTAAATAAATAGAAGTGTGATGATCATCATTGATAGAGCATTGCCTGAAAAAAAAAGAAGAGAAAGGCCAAAAAAAAGAAAGGCCCAAAAAAAGGGAAAAAATAAATAAAAAGGGACAATGCTACTATCCTTTTTTCCACACTTGTGCTTCAAAGTAGCACCATGATCTTTATGATAGAGAGTCTCTTGTTTTGTCACTTTCATATACTAGTGGGAATTTTCCATTATAGAACTTGTCTTGTATATTCCAACAATGGGCTTTCTCAAATGCCCTAGGTCTTCGTGAGCAAGCAAGTTGGATGCACACCTACTTAGTTTCTTTTGTTGAGCTTTCATACATTTATAGCTCTAGTGCATCTGTTGCATGGCAATCCCTACTCCTTGCATTGACATCAATTGATGGGCATCTCCCTAGCCCGTTGATTAGCCGCGTCAATGTGAGACTTTCTCTTTTTTTGTCTTCTCCAGATAACCCCCATCATTATATTCTATTCCACCCATAGTGCTATATCCATGGCTCACGCTCATGTATTGCGTGAAAGTTGAAAAAAGTTTGAGATTACTAAAGTATGAAACAATTGCTTGGCTTATCATCGGGGTTGTGCATGATGAGAGCATTCTTGTGTTACGAAAATGGAGCATGACCAAACTATATGATTTTGTAGGGATGAACTTTCTTTGGCCATGTTATTTTCAGAAGACATGATTGCTTAGTTAGTATGATTGAAGTATTATTATTTTTATGTAAATATTAAACTTTTGACTTGAATCTTTTAGATCTGAACATTCATGCCACAATAAAGAAAAAATACATTGAGAATTAAGCTAGGTAGCATTCCACATCAAAAATTCTGTTTTTATCATTTACCTACTCGAGGACGAGCAGGAATTAAGCTTTGGGATGCTTGATACGTCTCCAACGTATCTATAATTTTTGATTGTTCCATGCTATTATATTATCTATTTTGGATGTTTAATGGGCTTTTTTATACACTTTTATATTATTTTTGGGACTAACCTACTAACCCAAGGCCCAGCGCAAATTGTTGTTCTTTTGCCTATTTCAGTGTTTCGCAGAAAAGGAATATCAAACGGAATCCAAATGGAATGAAACCTTCAGGAGAGTTATTTTTGGAACAAACGTGATCCAGGGGACTTGGAGTGGACGTCAAGAAAGGAGCGAGGAGGCCACGAGGCAGCGAGGCGCGCCTGCCCCCCTGGGCGCGCCCCGACCCTCATGGGCCCCTCGCAGCTCCACTGACCTACTTCTTCCTCCTATATATATCCATATACCCAAAAAACATCCAGGAGCACCACGAAACCCTATTTCCACCGCCGCAACCTTCTGTACCCAAGATATCCCATCTTGGGGCCTTTTCCGGAGCTCCGCCGGAGGGGGAATCGGTCACGGATGGCTTCTACATCAACACCATAGCCTCTCCGATGATGTGTGAGTAGTTTACCAAAGACCTTCGGGTCCATAGTTATTAGCTAGATGGCTTCTTCTCTCTCTTTGTATCTCAATACAAAGTTCTCCTCGATCTTCTTGGAGATCTATTTGATGTAACTCTTTTTGCGGTGTGTTTGTCGAGATCCTATGAATTGTGGGTTTATGATCAAGTTTATCTATGAATAATATTTGATTCTTCTCTAAAATCTTTTATGTATGATTTGTTATCTTTGCAAGTCTCTTCGAATTATCAGTTTGGTTTGGCCTACTAGATTGATCTTTCTTGCAATGGGAGAAGTGCTTAGCTTTGGGTTCAATCTTGCGGTGTCCTTTCCCAGTGATAGCAGGGGCGACAAAGCACGTATTGTATTGTTGCCATCGAGGATAAAAAGATGGGGTTTATATCATATTGCTTGAGTTTATCCCTCTACATCATGTCATCTTGCCTAATGCATTACTCTGTTCTTATGAACTAAATACTCTAGATGCATGCTAGATAGCGGTCGATGTGTGGAGTAATAGTAGTAGATGCAGAATCGTATCGGTCTACTTGTCGCGGATGTGATGCCTATATACATGATCATGCCTAGATATTCTCCTAATTATTCACTTTTCTATCAATTGCTCGACAGTAATTTGTTCACCCACCATAATACTTATGTTATCTTGAGAGAAGCCACTAGTGAAACCTATGGCCCCTGGGTCTATCTTTTGTCATATATGTTTCCAATCTATTTTACTTTGCAATTTTTACTTTCAATCTATATTATAAAAGTACCAAAAATATTTATTTATCTTATTATCTCTATCATATCTCACTCTCGTAAGTGGCCGTGAAGGGATTGACAATCCCTTTATTGCGTTGGTTGCGAGGTTCTTATTTGTTTGTGCAGGTACGAGGGACTTGCGTGTAGTCTCCTACTGGATTGATACCTTGGTTCTCAAAAACTAAGGGAAATACTTACACTACTTTGCTGCATCACCTTTTCCTCTTCGAGGGAAAACCAACGCAGTGCTCAAGAGGTGGCATTCATGAAGGTGAACTCTACAAGAAAAGTACTACTGGAGTACTTCAAAGATGCATCTCCGAAGAGGAGGGGTGGCAACTCCTACATGCTGTTCTTGGTGGCCATCACGTCGCAGCTCGGGCCCTCGTAAGCAAGGCCTTCCGTACATGTTTCTTTTGGCCAATGGCCTTAGCAGACGCACAGACCCTTGTACAGCGCTGTGTGGGATGTCAGCTTTTCGCCAATCAAAGTCATATGCTGCCCACTGCCTTAAGAACAATCCCCATCATTTGTCCCTTTGCGGTCTGGGGGCTAGATATGGTTGGACCCCTTAAAGGGGGAAGCCACAAGAAAAAATATTTGCTGGTTATGGTGGACAAATTCACTAAGTGGATAGAGGCCAAACCAGTAAAAATGGCTGAAGCCGGGCCAGTGGTCGACTTTACATCTGGCATGGTACACCGTTATGGTGTCTCTCACATCATCATCACTGATAATGGCTCCAATTTGATAGCCGCTGAGGTGAAAAATTGGTGTGCTAACTTGGGCATTAAGCTCAATTACGCCTCCATATACCACTCTCAAACAAATGGTCAGGTTGAATGAGCCAATGGCCTGATAATGAGTAGCATCAAACCCGGACTAGTGCGATCCCTACGGGAGTCAGATAAACAGTGGGTCGAAGAACTCGATTCCGTACTCTGGGGATTGGAGACTACACCCAATCGCACGACCAGATACACATCCTTTTTGATGGTGTACGACGCAGAGGCTGTCTTGCCCTGCGACATTATTCATGACTCACCTCGAGTGCGCATGTATGAAGAGAGAGAAGCCGAGCTCGATCGGCAAGAGGACCTAGACGGCCTGGAGGAGGAGCGTGATATTGCAAGATCCCGTTCCGCATTTTATCAACAACAGGCTTGGAGATACCAAAGCAGAGAAGTGCGGGCCAAGGCTTATAATGTCGGCTAACTCGTTTTACGCCTCCCAGGGAATAAGAAGGACAAGCTCAAACCAAAATGGGAGGGCCCCTTCATTATAGATGAAGTTCTCGCAGGAGGAGCCTATCGCCTTAGTAATGCATCGGATAATCGCCTAGAGCCGAATCCATGGAACGCTGCTCAGCTCCAAAGATTCTACGCATAAGTTCAGCCATACTTCTTTTTCGCCCCCCTTTTCTTTTTCCTCTTCATTTGTTTTTGTTTTCTTGTTTTCATACGATTCCCATGATATGTTCGGATAGGCCAAATTCTTAAGGGATATACATCTTAAAATGTATACACCCCACAATGACCGGGGGCTTCTTTAACCAAAGCTTATTATTATTTAGAGCCTGGAGCTCACAATTTATATGTTGTTTGCTCATATACACTCTTTTGCCATTATATGCACCTCTATGACTTAAGTTTTTTCCAAGCTGGATTACCTCGCTCCTGTGTTTGTGCCCTACATTCCTGATTGTTCGGCTAGGGCATAAAGGGAGTACCTCTGCGATTGTTATGACCGGGTAATTCGGACCTGCACCTTAGACGGGTGAAGCCGAAAGCTAGCGTTCTTAAGAGAATAATTGGTTGTCAATCGAACGATAGATAGTTACATTCTTGTAACTTTCAGATAAAATGTGGGACAGTTTTTCCGTAATATGGACCAAAGCCGAGGCACACACAATCAAAGCATGCCAACCCAAGGAAAGGAACCCTTAACAAAACTATTTTCCTTGGAAGATGTTTCTTACATATGTAATATAACATACCCTCCAAACTAATTTGTTTGTCTGTTCGAGCACAATGACTGGGTTTCCTGGTTTCCGAACATAATGAATGTTTCTTTCATTCCACAATAGTATCCGGAAACACTCCACCTTTTTGGTTTGGAGGTTGAAGCCGAAAGCCTGCGATGGCAAATTTTCCACATGTTCGGCCGAAGATACAAGATGATCATAAAGTACACTAATACATTGAATCAAAGGCTTATTCCTTATCTATTCCATCTGTCAGACTGTCTAATCTACAGTCTTCCTGCGAATATTTCGCAGCTATCATTACTTGGTCCCTTCGGTCCCACTCGGGCCATATGATTCGAATCTAGCTTGGTGAAGCGTGTTTTCACCATCGCCTAGGATTCTCGTGCACCTTCACAGAAGGTGGACGTCTTCCATAGCTCAAAGCGGCACTGTGCACCTTTTAACAGGCTTGCCAAACCCTCCATACTTTCTTGAGGGGTATCGGATGGGCATAAAGCCTTGACCATACTCCTCATGGCTTTCCGGGCCCGCGCATGTACCACAGACAGCTCCTTCATCACGTCGCCTTGAAATCCAGATACTTCTTCTTCCGTCCGACCAGTTAATAGACCCGCAGCAACAGAGTTATGACATTCTGAATTGTGGACTAAGCATGAGTCTCTATGGTGGTCTTAAAAAGTCATACCGAACATGTGGCCCTTCAACTTCTCATTTTCCTTTTGAGCGGCCGATAACTGAGCCTTTAAGATCTCTATCTCCTTGGATTGTTTGTTTTTTCATCCTCATGTTTCTTCTTCTTGGAAGTGCTCATTGCAGCCTTTTTCATTTCCGCCAGTTAGGCGGTGATGACATTTAGCTGCGTCTGGTTTGTTTGCAGCTCCTGGGATAGTACAATATTCTTCTATTTAAGAACATGCATGTTATATCGATCCTTAAATCGGTTGGCCTCACTGCTTCAAGTCTCGGGGGATAGTGACATATGTATATCAAAACTACAGAAACTCTTACTTATGTGTCCTTTGAGAACAGTTGGGTAACTCCGGCAAGTCCGTCTCGAGCGGCTCGGATATACGCATCCACCGAACTAAGTGCGGTAAATTCCTGCTCGAAGAAGGCTAGAGCGCGCATAGCCTCTTTCAGTCGATGGTGATTCATTATGCTCTCCACCTTGGAATTCATAACAGATATGTCATCTGAATCCTCATGAGGCGGCGGAACTAGCATTGCATTAGCCCTCGTCCTAGTTGACGAGCCCGGTGCCAGATTGGCTAACATTTGGCTAGCAGGGCGTTTTCCCACAGTCTGCTGCGTGCTCCTCCTGAATCAAGGATAGAAGGGGACTTAAACAATCCAAACTCGAGCCTAGGCATGTATTAAGCGGACATACCTCTTTGAAGACTGTGAGGTTTCTACGACGCTCCCGGTCTCCTTTCATTTTGAACAATTACCGTGTGCAGGGGCATCTCTCAAGGGGGTGCGGCCTGCCGAGCGCCGATCCTATAAAGTATGGTTTAGTATAATGGATAAAGGTGCAAGCAGGGATTTATTTTTGAGAAAGCCCTTTGAATACTTACGATGGAGAAGGAATACGAGTGGAGGTAGTCGGCTGTAATAGCCACTTCCGAGCCATCAAGGCTCACCTGATAAAATACCCCATCATCGAACTCTATGTATATATCCGGATCCTCGCAGAAGCCAGGATCTTCGTCGCGGTTGTGATCCTCTGGCTGTGGGGTAGGAGAGTGAACGCCCTCGATCATTGTGACACTCCAAAATTTTTTATTTGGTTTTTATCAAAAACTTTGTGGTTTTTGAGGAGAGGCTTTTCAAAATTTTTCTTTTTCAGAAAAACCTTCCTCTTAAAAACTCCCTTTTGCTTTGGCAAGGATTTTATTTTTTTTCAAACTTTGGTGTTTGATCTTTTGAAACTTCTTCTCTGTTGGTTCTCTCTCAAATTCATTTTTGGAGTTTAATTTGTTTTATTTTAAAATGAAGCTCTATGAAAATTTGGGGATTTTCATATCTTGGAACCATCCTTGACTTGGCATTTCTGCCCATGTGGTAAAACCCCTCCAAATCCTCCCCTACTCCTTGTGATCCACCTAAGTTCTCTGTCCCAACTAATCCAAACAAGTTTTGGATTTTTTCTAATTATTTTTCCTCTCAAATCATTTCTGAAAATTATTTGGAGCCTGAGTGATTTTCAAAGCAAGTACCCTATTGCATTTGAGTTTTGACCTCAAACCAACTCTCCTGGATAGTCCTTTGTACCCACAACTCAGAACCATCTTGATCCACTCCTCCTCTTTTCAAAATTTTCAAAATTCAGTCTCTGCAAGTTTGGACCAGATTTGCCAAATTTGATAAAATTCATATCTACATTGCTCCAAAAATTCCACCAAAATTCAGGTAACCTATTTGAGCAATGAGAAGCCACTCCACCAAAAATCAGCTCAAGGAAAAATCCCTAGATGCCACAAGCATTCTATCGAACACCTGAGCTGCACTGTTCTTTGCACTTTCAGTAAAATTCAGATTTACAGTGTCATTTTCTTCAGAGATCAGTCACAAGCGCACAGTGCGCTTGGCACGTTCCTCGCAGCCTCTCCCTCTTGTCCGGAGCTTCACACGCGTGCGTGGAGCCTTCCTGGCGTCGGTGGCACGCTGGCCCGCCCTCGCCGGCGTCTTCTGCGGCGTCGGGACCTCCCGTGGCGGCCGACAGAAGGCACACCACGGCAGAACGCCGTTCAGCGCCGCCCAAAGCCCCTTGGCTCTCCGCGTGTCCCTGCCGTGCCAGCGCACGCCCGTGGCACCGTCGCCGTGGCCCGGCAAGCACGGAACGTGCTCCCTGCCGCCGACGGGCCGCGCCACCCCCGTTCCGTCGAGCTCACCCTTAGCACCTAGTCCCAGCCCGTTTAGCGCCTAAATGGGACCGGTGGACCTCAACGGCGATGCCCAAGCCCCTAATCCCACTGCACATCCCCGGCACCGCCGTAATCACTCGCCGGAGATCCCCGTTCATGGCAACCGCCTCGGGCCGCCTATAAAAAGGGCCCCCGAGCTCACCCTCGTGCATGCCTCATCCCCACTCCTCACCAACACCACGCCAGGCCACTCGGAGGACCTCGAGGAGGTCTCCTCCCCCAACTCCGGCCGCCCCGATCCGCCTCGGCCTCCACCTCGATTCGCTCCGGTGAGGCCATCTCCGGCGCCCAAACCCCGTCCGTTACCCTCTCTAGCTACCAGGAGCCTAACCCCCTCTCCAATTTGACCTCTGCAGCCCCCTCCAACGAGCCCCTCGACCACCCGAGCCGCCGTCCGCCGGAGCAAAGCTCACCGTCGACGTGGTACTCGCCGGCGACCACCACCACCACCAACCGACGCGGAATGGCACCCTGAGCACGGAGGTACCCTCCGATACCCCTGCCTCGCCGTGGATTGCCGCCGGCGACCACCGCGGCTCTCGGGCGCCGACGAGCTTCGTTCCCCCCTTTTTGAAATTCAAACCTGACGCGTGGGACCCCACCGTCAGCCTCTCTGCTATCTCTGTTGAAACATTTTCTGGAAGCCCCTTCGGGCAAAGTACGTTTTCCCTTTGGGCTGGCGTAGTTTCTGCCGAAGCGTTTTCTGTTTTTACAAGCTAGCCCCTGGAAATCTTCTGTTTCATTACAGATGAGTCCCTGGACAAAAACCCTTATAACTTTTAAACAGAAAAGTATTTTTGATTGATTCTTTTTCTGTTCTCTTTAAAATTTTGTCTAGTTTTTTATCATGTTTATTTGAAAAATATTTGGTATACTTTCTGTGCACTCCTTGGTATTTACGATAGCGCATATATTTTCTTTATACCGTAGATACCGAAGGAGGTGACGGAGCCGCGAACTTCACCGAACTAGGCTCCGACTACTCTGAACCAGGCAAGCATGTTTGAACTTTTGATATGATGAGTGTCTTGGCATGTTTTGCATTTAGTTAGTTTTATGGCATGTTGAGAAGCATATCGATGAACGTTATTTTATGCGATAAAGAGGTAAGTGAGTTCGATGATCCATAAGTGGATGGATGTGAGTATGAATGGCCATGTGTTGGCATGAGGATGGGTGAGACGGCAGTGTTGTAGCATGCCAGTCTTATGCCGGACTATGTGACTTCAGTGTCAAACCGTATCGGTCCAGTTCCTCTCATTTCCTTCCCTGTACTACCACATGTTTTCCGTAAGGAATATGGTTTAGTAAGTCGCAAACCGCTTTTCTGGTACACACCAAAAGGAGAGGCC
>NC_041382.1:422641162-422716397 GCF_002162155.2 Triticum dicoccoides
CTTTCTGTGATGTCGCCCCGACATCCGTCTGTGGTATTTCTTTTTAAGCCCTTTATGTGGTGTCGCTAAGACGCCCGACTGTGGCATCATTTCCTTATATTTATTGGTTCACCTTTCGAGGCGTCGCTTCAGACACCCGATCGGTAGTTATTTATGTTCTGTTGGGATTTCAGGCGGACTACCGCCGTTTCCCTTTTACTTACCTTGTCATGCTAATTTTTGAATGTACATCGGTGAATTAATCATGACGCAACCATGCATGCATTTGTTATATCTTACGTCCGAACTGTCTTGCGAGTACTTTCAAAGTACTCACTGGCTTGTTGATTTGGCCAGATGCTGACGAAGGCGATCTCATGGATGAAGAGTTTGATAGCGAGTCCGACACCTAGAGGAGTCCCAGTCAGTCTCGTGCGACCCTGGATTTGGTCACTGTTTTATATCCGCTTCCGCTACCAAATAAATTCATCGAGCCTCACCTCTACGCTCGATGATATGATAGACTTAGAGTATTGTATTTCTCTCCCCGCCGTGTTTTTCCACCACCGCCCTATCCTCGAGTCAGTAGTATGCCTCCACACCACTATGTCATGTCCTCCATTATGTATAATTATTGGCGTGCTTGTAATAATTTGGTTGAGCAACCGTAGTTCGACTCTGTAATATATTTTAAGCTACTGGCTTATTGTATCAAGAAATTGTCTACCAGTGAGGAGGATTTCTCTCATACTGGACTCAAAAGATTGGTTTCTCAATAAATATTTTTATTGGAAAACCGGTCGTGACAAGCTTGGTACCAGAGCCAGGCTGACTGTAGGAAGCCACTAGGTGCGATCGCTAATTGGTTATTAGTATGATAGAGCTAAATTATATCTTTGCAATTGTAGTCATTTTCTGTCAGTCAGCATAAATTTATGATCTGACCCTGCAGAATTTTTGCCTACTTTTGTAGATGGCCGACAATAGCTGCGAGTCTCAGACCTTCGCCAACGTGCCTGATGGGTTCGTCAAGCTTCTTTCTTTCATCGTTCAGATCGCGATGGGGCCATCCGTGCGCCCAGTCTTCACACTCTGCCAGCACCGAGTCAACGACAGTCTGACCATGCACCAGGCCGCGGTGCAGTTCAAGGGAGGGCGTGGTGAGTTACGCCGCTTCCGGTTCGTGGGAAGAGCCATGCCTACGGAGAGGCATGCTATGCAGATGGCAGCCCGCGAGGCGATAGCTCGTCTCCGGGATGTCCTTCCCGTGATGAAGACTCGTCGTTACCGTTATCTTCCGTGCCATGTGCCTTACACCTGTCACTACGCATACTCCTGCCCCAGAGGAGAACGAGACGAGGCTTTTGAGATGCTCATTGAGTATCTCCGGGCCCTAGAGGCAGCCTTCGACAACTTGGTGGACGACTTCGTAGCTACCCGCATGGACTCAGTTCATGGCTGTGCTGCCAACAGGAGGGAGCTCCTACCCATCGCACCGCCACTGACTTTGGTCTCGTCCTCAGCATCTTATACGCCTACTCGTCGCCTGCCTTCTACCGAAGAATTCAACCAAGTCATTGCACCCACTTCAGCGCGCACTGCACCACCCTTCGCGCCCACTCCTGTACGTGTTGCTCCGCCCCTGGCAACCGCTCCGTCCGCTCTGCGCAACACTACGCGTATGGAGCCCATTAGCGAGGAGGAAGTCGAGTCCCCAACCTCGCTACGCCTCGCCCTCGGCAGGGCAAAGGAGGTCGTCAACATCTCTGCCTGAGTACGCCTAGCTGCCATGTATTGTACCGCTTTGTAAGATATGTACGTAGGTTGTGAGAAGTAGCCTGTTTGCGCATCATGTAGGATTTGGAGAAGTGCACTAGCCTAAATAACATGTCAGGATTATGTTCGCATATCCTGAGTGATGTATTGTATAATTACCGCCCGCGTGTAAGATATGTAATGAGCAGTCCTTCTCCGTGCGCAAGTCGATTTGTTTTTTTAAGTAAGCTTGGGTATTTAATTATATCTGCCAGCTTTATGCATTTATGGATTTGTTTTTGCAACTCTTTCCGCTTTTCTTATGAGTTTTACAAAAATATATCCCCAGAGTGAAAAATGTCTCGTCCTTGGACACGCTCCATGCCAACTCCACCAGAGGAAAATTATGATACACAACCCAGCAACGAGTTCACTCAGGGCAGTCAAACCAACAAGGCAGTGAATCGGCACTTTCACAAATGTGTCACCTTTATGAGCAGAGTTAGCAACAACATCGTGAGATGATGAACCAAGTCATCAACATGGGGAATCATCATGGACAGTATCAGCAGCATTCCAAGTTATCTGAGCTACAGAAGACACGTCCTCAAACATTTTCTCACACTGACAAGCCTCTTGAAGCCGAGGACTGGCTTCGAGATATGGAGAGGAAATTAATTATTGCAAAATGTTCAGATCTCGAGAAAGTACTATATGCTCCACACTATCTCACAGGAGCAGCCGCATCGTGGTGAGAGAATTTTCTGCACATGCATCCCAACGAAAATGACATAACCTGGGATGATTTCAAGGAAGGTTTCCGTGGTGCACATATTCCTAAGAGTATTATGAAAATCAAGAAGAGAGAATTCGATGACCTCAAACAAAGGAACATGACAGTGTCAGATTACAACAGTCAATTTACCCTATTGTCCCGCTACGCCAATGAAGATCGTATGACTAAAAGCAAGAAGATGGAGAAATTCCTTGACGGTCTGGCGCCCGCGCTTAAATGTCAACTGGTCGTGCACACTTTTCCTGATTTTAAAACACTGGTGGACAAAGCCATTACTCTGGAAAATGAGAGACGCAGTCTGGAAGATATCCGCAAGCGAAAAAGGGACCAGACTAATCATGCTCGCAATCACCGAAGCAAGACAGATTTTCAAAAGGGTGGGACACACAAATCCTCATCCAATGTCTCACGCCCAATCAGGAATTTTCATGCAAGGGACAAGGAATTCACCTATCGCCCCGGTGTTACTTGTTACGCTTATGGAGAAGAAGGGCACTATGCCAAACAGTGCCCCAAGCCAAGGAATTCAACCCCAAAGCCGAACAACGGCGGCAACAATTCCGCGCCCAAGCGAAACAATTTCAATCCCAACAATAACCACAGGAAGGGTCATCTGAACCACGTAACCAAAGAGGAGGCACAAAATGCTCCGGATATCGTACTCGGTACGTTTCCTGTCAACACAATACCTGCAATGGTTTTGTTTGATTCTGGAGCTTCTCACTCTTCATTTCGAAAAGTTTTGCTTTGCAAAATAATTTTTCGATGCTTCCTTTGGAGAAATCCATGACCATCAAGTCCCCTGGGATTCAGCAAATTACTCAGAATTACTGTCAGAATGTGGTCATTGAGTTCGAAGGACTGAAGTTTCACACAAATCTTATTGTGTTGGAAAATAAAGGACTGGATGTCATCCTAGGGATGGACTGGCTAACCACCAATAAGGGTTTTATCGACTGTTTCAACAGGACCGTAATCCTCACACACCACCAAGGGAAGACAATAAGAGTATCAGCCAAGGAAGGAAAAATACCCCGGCAACCGAGATTAAATAAGGTGGACGTTTCTGAGCTAAACAAGGTTCCAGTAGTGTGTGAATTTCCAGATGTATTCCCTGAGGAGCTACCAGGCATGCCACCAGATCGAGAAATAGAATTCCGCATTGAGCTAGCACCAGGAACCACCCCCATATACAAGAAACCATACAGAATGGCACCATCCGAGTTGATCGAGTTGAAGAAGCAAATAAAGGAATTACTGGAAAAAGGATACATTCGAGCCAGCTCCTCACCTTGGGGATCACCAATTTTATTTGCCAAAAAGAAGGATGGAACGCTGAGATTGTGTATTGACTATCGAGCACTTAACATGGTCACAGTCAAAAACAAATACCCGATGCCAAGGATAAACGATTTGTTTGATCAACTTGCTTAGGCCAAGGTATTCTCAAAAATTGACTTAAGGTCAGGATACCATCAATTGAAGGTACGAACGGAAGATATCCCCAAAACAGCCTTCACCTCCAGATATGGATTGTACGAGTTCACAATGATGCCATTTGGATTAACTAACGCCCCAGCATATTTTGTTCACCTCATGAACAAAGTATTTATGAAGTTTATGGACAAGTTCGTCGTGGTATTCATCGACGATATTCTGGTATACTCCAAGACACCAGAAGAGCATGCAGAACATCTCAGGATTGTGCTAGGAGAGCTAAGAAAACACCAATTGTATGCCAAGTTCAGCAAGTGCGAATTTTGGCTAAGACAAGTAGGCTTTCTAGGCCACGTACTGACTCAAGACGGTATCGCAGTGGACCCAGAGAAAGTCAAGGCCGTACTCGGCTGGAAGTCACCAGCGAGCGTAACGGACATACGGAGTTTCTTGGGAATGGCAGGATATTACCGCAGATTTATTGAAGGATTTTCCACCATAGCCAAGCCTATGACACAGTTGCTCAAGAAAGATAAGAAGTTTGAATGGACAAAAGCCTGCGAGAAAAGTTTCCAAGAGCTAAAGCGGAAGTTAACAACAGCACCGGTATTAATTGTACCCGACATACACAAGAATTTTGAAGTATATTGTGACGCGTCCAGAAAGGGTCTCGGATGCGTGTTGATGCAAGAAGGCAAGGTTGTCGCCTACGCTTCAAGGCAACTTCGCAAACATGAGGAAAATTATCCCACTCATGACTTAGAAATGGCAGCAGTTATTCATGCACTCAAGGAATGGAGGAATTTCTTACTCGGGAATCGATGTGAAATATATACGGATCACAAAAGTCTCAAATATATTTTCACGCAGCCAGAACTAAATTTACGGCAATGACGTTGGTTGGAATTGGTAAAGGATTATGATGTTGGTATCCATTACCATCCAGGGAAAGCAAATGTAGTGGCCGATGCCCTGAGTCGGAACCCCAGCTCCGATGAAAACTATCTGCACAGCTTGAGGCCCGAATTCCATCAAGAATTTGCCAAGCTCAACTTGATAATGGTAGCAAAAGGCACCATATCAAACTTGGAAATACAACCCAACCTTGTGGAGAAAATTAAAGAAGCTCAGCCCGGTCACCCCAGCATTGAAGGAATTAAAAGAAAGTTGAGTATGGGCAAGGCCTCGGAATTCGTAATAGACAATGAAGGAATATTATGGTACGGAGAAAGGCTCTGCGTGCCAAACATAGAAGACCTTAAGCAGCAAATTTTAGCTGAAGCACACACCACTCCATATTCAATTCACCCTGGAGGAACCAAAATGTATAAGGATATTCAGGAAAGATTTTGGTGGCACGGTATGAAGAGGGACATAGCCGCCTTCATTGCATGTTGCGACTCATGTCAACGCATAAAAGCTGAACATCAGAGACCAGCCGGACTACTGCAACCTAACAAAATACCTGAGTGGAAATGGGATGAAATAGGGATGGATTTTATTGTCGGACTACCTCGGTCACGACACGGGAATGATGCCATATGGGTCATCACTGACAGGTTAACCAAAGTGGCACACTTTATTCCAGTAAAGACGACCCACACCACACAGAGGCTTGCCAGGATTTATCTCTCCCGTATAGTTTGTCTGCACGGTGTCCCGAAGACTATAATATCCGACAGAGGCACCCAGTTCGTCTCAAGATTTTGGGAGCATTTACAACAGGCTCTGGGAACCCAACTAGCCTTCAGTACCACATACCACCCACAGACTGATGGACAAACAGAACGCGTAAACCAGGTTTTAGAAGACATGCTGAGAGCATGTGTCCTCACATATGGAACTAGTTGGGAAGAAAGCCTGCCATACGCCGAGTTCGCGTATAACAATAGCTACCAGGCCAGCCTACAAATGGCACCATTTGAGGCCTTATACGGACGAAGGTGTCATACCCCGTTAAATTGGTCAGAGACCGGAGACTGCCGCATCTTCGGACCAGACATGCTCAGAGAAGCCGAGGAAAAGGTCAAGCTAATCAGAGACCGACTTAAGACCGCTCAAAGTCGACAGAAGAGTTATTATGATCAGAAACATCGTAGGGTCAGCTTCGAACCCGGTGAGTTCGTATACCTGAGAGTGTCCCCGATGAGAGGATTGCAACGGTTTAAGATTAAAGGAAAGTTAGCACCAAGATTCATTGGACCATTCTGCATAGTGGCACGAAGAGGCACTGTAGCCTACCAGCTAGACTTACCCGAAGACTTGTCCGACATTCACGACGTGTTCCACGTCTCTCAGTTAAGGAAATGCATAAGCAACCCAGAGAAACAAGTATCCCATGAAAACATTGACGTGCAACCAGACCTCACTTATCGGGAACGTCCCGTAAGAATATTAGAGGAGTCTGAAAGGAGGACCTGACAGAAGACCATCAAGTTTTTCAAAGTCCAGTGGAGCAATCACACCGACAGTGAAGCAACTTGGGAAAGCGAGGATTTTCTTCGGACAGAGCATCCACACCTATTTAAGGATCAACTGAAATCTCGGGGATGAGATTTTTCCTAAGGGGGTAGGTGTTGTGACACTCCAAAATTTTTTATTTGGTTTTTATCAAAAACTTTGTGGTTTTTGAGGAGAGGCTTTTCAAAATTTTTCTTTTTCAGAAAAACCGTCCTCTTAAAAACTCCCTTTTGCTTTAGCAAGGATTTTATTTTTTTTTCAAACTTTGGTGTTTGATCTTTTGAAACTTCTTCTCTGTTGGTTCTCTCTCAAATTCATTTTTGGAGTTTAATTTGTTTTATTTTAAAATGAAGCTCTATGAAAATTTGGGGATTTTCATATCTTGGAACCATCCTTGACTTGGCATTTTTGCCCATGTGGTAAAACCCCTCCAAATCCTCCCCTACACCTTGTGATCCACCTAAGTTCTCTGTCCAACTAATCCAAACAAGTTTTGGATTTTTTCTAATTATTTTTCCTCTCAAATCATTTCTGAAAATTATTTGGAGCCTGAGTGATTTTCAAAGCAAGTACCCTATTGCATTTGAGTTTTGACCTCAAACCAACTCTCCTGGATAGTCCTTTGTACCCACAACTCAGAACCATCTTGATCCACTCCTCCTCTTTTCAAAATTTTCAAAATTCAGTCTCTGCAAGTTTGGACCAGATTTGCCAAATTTGATAAAATTCATATCTACATTGCTCCAAAAATTCCACCAAAATTCAGGTAACCTATTTGAGCAATGAGAAGCCACTCCACCAAAAATCAGCTCAAGGAAAAATCCCTAGATGCCACAAGCATTCTGTCGAACACCTGAGTTGCACTGTTCTTTGCACTTTCAGTAAAATTCAGATTTACAGTGTCATTTTCTTCAGAGATCAGTCACAAGCGCACAGTGCGCTTGGCACGTTCCTCGCAGCCTCTCCCTCTTGTCCGGAGCTTCACACGCGTGCGTGGAGCCTTCCTGGCGTCGGTGGCACGCTGGCCCGCCCTCGCCGGCGTCTTCTGCGGCGTCGGGACCTCCCGTGGCGGCCGACAGAAGACACACCACGGCAGAACGCCGTTCAGCGCCGCCCAAAGCCCCTTGGCTCTCCGCGTGTCCCTGCCGTGCCAGCGCACGCCCGTGGCACCGTCGCCGTGGCCCGGCAAGCACGGAACGTGCTCCCTGCCGCCGACGGGCCGCGCCACCCCCGTTCCGTCGAGCTCACCCTTAGCACCTAGTCCCAGCCCGTTTAGCGCCTAAATGGGACCGGTGGACCTCAACGGCGATGCCCAAGCCCCTAATCCCACTGCACATCCCCGGCACCGCCGTAATCACTCGCCGGAGATCCCCGTTCATGGCAACCGCCTCGGGCCGCCTATAAAAAGGGCCCCCAAGCTCACCCTCGTGCACGCCTCATCCCCACTCCTCACCAACACCACGCCAGGCCACTCGGAGGACCTCGAGGAGGTCTCCTCCCCCAACTCCGGCCGCCCCGATCCGCCTCGGCCTCCACCTCGATTCGCTCCGGTGAGGCCATCTCCGGCGCCCAAACCCCGTCCGTTACCCTCTCTAGCTACCAGGAGCCTAACCCCCTCTCCAATTTGACCTCTGCAGCCCCCTCCGACGAGCCCCTCGACCACCCGAGCCGCCGTCCGCCGGAGCAAAGCTCGCCGTCGACGTGGTACTCGCCGGCGACCACCACCACCACCAACCGACGCGGAATGGCGCCCTGAGCACGGAGGTACCCTCTGATCCCCCTGCCTCGCCGTGGATCGCCGCCGGCGACCACCGCGGCTCTCGGGCGCCGACGAGCTTCGTTCCCCCCTTTTTGAAATTCAAACCTGACGCGTGGGACCCCACCGTCAGCCTCTCTGCTCTCTCTGTTGAAACATTTTCTGGAAGCGCCTTCGGGCAAAGTACGTTTTCCCTTTGGGCTGGCGTAGTTTCTACCGAAGCGTTTTCTGTTTTTACAAGCTAGCCCCTGGAAATCTTCTGTTTCATTACAGATGAGTCCCTGGACAAAAACCCTTATAACTTTTAAACAGAAAAGTATTTTTGATTGATTCTTTTTCTGTTCTCTTTAAAATTTTGTCTAGTTTTTTATCATATTTATTTGAAAAATATTTGGTATACTTTCTGTGCACTCCTTGGTATTTACGATAGCGCATATATTTTCTTTATACCGTAGATACCGAAGGAGGTGACGGAGCCGCGAACTTCACCGAACTAGGCTCCGACTACTCTGAACCAGGCAAGCATGTTTGAACTTTTGATATGATGAGTGTCTTGGCATGTTTTGCATTTAGTTAGTTTTATGGCATGTTGAGAAGCATATCGATGAATGTTATTTTATGCGATAAAGAGGTAAGTGAGTTCGATGATCCATAAGTGGATGGATGTGAGTATGAATGGCCATGTGTTGGCATGAGGATGGGTGAGACGGCAGTGTTGTAGCATGCCAGTCTTATGCCGGACTATGTGACTTCAGTGTCAAACCGTATCAGTCCAGTTCCTCTCATTTCCTTCCCTGTACTACCACATGTTTTCCGTAAGGAATATGGTTTAGTAAGTCGCAAACCGCTTTTCTAGTACACGCCAAAAGGAGAGGCCGTGATGATGGTTCCATGGCCCTGGATTAAAGCCAGTCATCCGGTCAGGGGGCATGGGTGTTTCCGGTTGGGACCGAGAGGGGGGCACCCCTTAGAGCGCGCGTATATAAATTTGATCCCATGCTATTCGAGATTGTGATCTCCTCGTCTCAAAAGTTTTTCTTGGACGATGTCTAGGGTGATTCCTAGCATCGAGAGGTAGGATGGGTGTGTACTGGTTAGCTGTGTTTTCTTCTGAAACACCGTAAACGGAACTAGTCCTTCGTGACTACGGAAATCCGTTGGCTGTGGAAACAATTTTGTACAAACTTTGCAGAGTCATATATTCCTCCAAATCATCTATTCCCTGTCCCAGATCTATATTATCTTATCCTAATCAAATGTCAGTTTTGATGGCAGAGACTCCGGTGATTCGCTCGAATGCTAACTCCGGTTAAATGATATTCCTGTGGATGGACTAACCCATTTATTCTTATGAATTAAATGTTTATTATGAGTATTATTTACCTGTGAATAAAAGCCCTTTCTGTGATGTCGCCCCGACATCCGACTGTGGCATTTCTTTTCAAGCCCTTTCTGTGATGTCGCCCCGACGTCCGACTGTGGCATTTCTTTTCAAGCCCCTTCTGTGATGTCGCCCCGACGTCCGACTGTGGCATTTCTTTTCAAGCCCTTTCTGTGATGTCGCCCCGACGTCCGAATGTGGCATTTCTTTTAAAGCCCTTTCTGTGATGTCGCCCCGACGTCCGACTGTAGCATTTCTTTTAAAGCCCTTTCTGTGATGTCGCCCCGACATCCGTCTGTGGTATTTCTTTTTAAGCCCTTTATGTGGTGTTGCTAAGACACCCGACTGTGGCATCATTTCCTTATATTTATTGGTTGACCTTTCGAGGCGTCGCTTCAGACACCCGATCGGTAGTTATTTATGTTCTGTTGGGATTTCAGGCGGACTACCGCCGTTTCCCTTTTACTTACCTTGTCATGCTAATTTTTGAATGTACATCGGTGAATTAATCATGACGCAACCATGCATGCATTTGTTATATCTTACGTCCGAACTGTCTTGCGAGTACTTTCAAAGTACTCACTGGCTTGTTGATTTGGCCAGATGCTGACGAAGGCGATCTCATGGATGAAGAGTTTGATAGCGAGTCCGACACCTAGAGGAGTCCCAGTCAGTCTCGTGCGACCCTGGATTTGGTCACTGTTTTATATCCGCTTCCGCTACCAAATAAATTCATCGAGCCTCACCTCGACGCTCGATGATATGATAGACTTAGAGTCTTGTATTTCTCTCCCCGCCGTGTTTTTCCACCACCGCCCTATCCTCGAGTCAGTAGTATGCCTCCACACCACTGTGTCATGTCCGCCATTATGTATAATTATTGGTGTGCTTGTAATAATTTGGTTGAGCAACCGTAGTTCGACTCTGTAATATATTTTAAGCTACTGGCTTATTGTATCAAGAAATTGTCTACAAGTGAGGAGGATTTCTCTCATACTAGACTCAAAAGATTGGTTTCTCAATAAATATTTTTATTGGAAAACCGGTCGTGACAATCATTTTCCTCCATGACTGTTTTATAACAACAAAAAACAACTTGATTAGCTTGTTGTGACAGCAATAAAGCAACACGGGTAATTGAAATCTTACCCATTCAATGGGGTCGTACATGGAGTAACCTTCCCGGCAGTTCAAGCGGAGGGAGTCCTTCTTTTCGCCCTTATACAGATCGACCAAGATCATGGCCAGTTTGGCTGGGATGTCCGGACCCTTGCGTATGTAACGGGATGCGTCGTCTTCTCCGTTATAACACCATAAGGGAGTTACTCTGGACTGAAGAGGCTGGACACATATTTTTATTGCAATGGCCATAACTTCAATTATTGAAAGCACGGTATGGGACAATAATTTGAC
This sequence comes from Triticum dicoccoides, assembly GCF_002162155.2. NCBI lineage: Eukaryota > Viridiplantae > Streptophyta > Magnoliopsida > Poales > Poaceae > Triticum > Triticum dicoccoides. Next base: position 422,652,140 of record NC_041382.1, read on the forward strand.
CTTGCTAACCAACCTTTTTATTTCTGCGCTGTATTCTTCCTTGGGGCTTCGGGGACGCCAGTTGAGGCACTTCTTTAGGGGAGCAGTGGAAAATTCAGGAAGGACGCGCCGAACTGGGTCTGGGAGTAGGATGTCATCCATATAAAACCACTCCGAAGACCACTGATATATCTCTTTGGGAGTTCCAACGGGGTATCCGGATCTGGCTATATGCCATACTTCGGCGCTGCCCACTTCAAATATAGAGCCTCCTCGATGGCGGGGGACGAGGCAAAAGAACTTTCTCCATAGTTCGAAATGGGCCTTGATGCCCAAGAACAGTTCGTAAAGGGCAACGAAACCTGAGATGTGTAGAATCGAACCTGGGGTGAGGTTGTGCAGCTGGATGCCATAAAATTCCAATACACCCCTGAGAAAGGGATGGATTGGAAATCCTAAGCCCCACAAAAGGAATGGAACGAAGGACACCCTCTTCTCCTTATTGGGGTTGGGGAAATTTTCAGCCATCACATCATTGCCGTTTGAGGTTAATCCCGCTCGAATGGAGACTAGATCTGCGAGGGGAAGATATCCCTGCGTATGGAGTCGACTGAACTGGAGATGAGGTAGTGAGTAGCTCTGCCAATCACCCTCTTGAGGGCCATGGGGGCGCGAAGAAGAGCCTGGGGCGCTAGCCATGTTTGGAAGCTTTTTTCGTGGCTGATCTTGGCGTTTTTCTGCACGATGTGGATGCCACTTGAAGGATTTGACCTCTTTATATAGGCGCCGTCCCTGTGAGGCCGGGTGTTTTCCTTTTAATAAAAAATTGTGGACCGTTCGCATTCGCCTAGCTTGGGCAAATCGAGGCGACATGGAAGGATTCATAAAGACGGAACGAAGATGTCAGGGCTGAACTATTATCTGCCCAGTATACAGTAAAGAACCAACCTTGCAAAAGCCGAAGACATAAGCCGAATACTGCATCATCGTTTTGAAGGTCAGTTCGGGGGCTACTGAGGGAGTCCTGGATTAGGGGGTCCTCGGGTGTCCAGGCTATTTGCTATGGGATGGACCGATGGCTCGTAAAAGGTACAAAGCAGAAGGCTTTCCCCTGTGTCTGGGTCGGACTCTCCTGTGCGTGGATGGAAAGATTGGTGTCCGGATATGTAATTTCCTTCCTACGCAAACCGACCCTATACAACCCTAGGCCCCTCCGGTGTGTATATAAACTGGAGGGTTTAGTCCGTAGAGGCTATCAGAATTCATACAGGTTAGACATCTAGGGTTTAGTCATTACGATCTCGACGTAGATCGACTCTTGTAACCCCTATACTCATCAAATATAATCAAGCATGACGTAGGGTTTTTCCTCCATTAAGAGGGCCCGAAGCTGGGTAAAACATCATGTTCCCTGTGTCGCTTGTTACCTTTGATCCTCAGACGCACAGTTCGGGACCCCTACCCGAGATCGGCCGGTTTTGACACCGACAGGCAGGTCCTCCTGGATGGTCATTTTCTGAATTCGGTCTAACGCCTCGTTTACCATTGCGAGGGTCGCCGAACTTGAGGGCTCCGGGCCGAATTCCGTTGTAACGGGGTGGGGGCAGTCAGTGCCCTGGCCGGTCCTTGATTTCCGCTGGTCGTGCTAAGCTTGGGGTGCAGAGCCAGATCCTTGAAGGGGTCCGGACTGTCACTAGAGGTCAAGGACGGGCTTTGGTCCTTGCTTGTGGCTTCCCCGTCGGGGTTCGAGATCGAGTTGGTTTGGCCCAGGGGTGACCCCTGGCCGTTGGCTGCTGCTTTGTCGTAAGGGTTCAAGACTGATACGTCTCTGTCGTATCTACTTTCCTAACGCTTTTCCTCTTGTTTTGGACTCTAGTTTGCATGATTTGAATGAAACTAACCCGGACTGATGTTGTTTTCAGCAGAACTACAATGATGTTGTTTTTGTGCAGAAATGGAAGTTCTTGGGTTGGAACAAAACTTTGCGAGGATCTTTTATACAATAAAAGAGAATTTATGGAGCCAAGAACCATCGGAGGGGGCATCTGGGTGGGCACAACCCACCAGGGCGCGCCCCTCCTCCTAGAGTGCCCAGGTGGGTTGTCTCCACCTGGCGGCCTTGCAGACCCTGAATCCAACTCCATAAATACCTATTTTTCTAGAAAAAAAATCAAGGAGAAAGAATTATCATGTTTCATGAGACGGAGCCGCCGCCACCTCCTGTTCTTCATCGGGAGGCCAGATCTAGAGTCCATTTGGGGCTACGGAGAGGGGGATCTTCGATCTTCGTCATCATGAACCCTTCTCTCGCCAATTCCATGATGCTCCCTATCGGGAGTGAGTATTCATTCATAGGCTCGCTGGTCGGTGAGGAGTTGGATGAGATTCATCATGTAATTGAGTTAGTTTTGTTTGGGCTTGATCCCTAGTATCCATTATGTTCTGAGATTGATGTTGATATGACTTTGCCATGCTTACGCTTGTCACTTTGGGCCTGGGTGCCATGATTTCAGTTCTGAACCGTTTATGCTATCACCATTATATCTATGTTCTAGATCTGATCTTGCAAGTTATATTCACCTATTACATGTTATGATTCACAAACCCCGGGGTGACAGTAGTCGGGATACTTTCCGGTGATGATCGTAATTTGAGGAGTTCATGTATTCACCATGTGTTAATGATTTGTTCAGGTTCTCTATTAAAAGGAGGCCTTAATATCTTAGTTACCAATTGGACGCCGCTGCCACGGGAGGGTAGGACAAAATATGTCATGCATGTTCTTTCCATAAGCATGTATGACTATTTATGGAATACATGCCTACATTATATTTATGAACTAGAGCTAGTGCTGCATCGCCCTAGGTTATGATTGTTATATGATGAATATCATCCAACGAATTCACTGATCCAATGCCTACGAATTTCTATTATATTGTTCTTGGTAAGTTACTATTGCTATTACTATTACCATTACTATTGCTGTTGCTACTACTATCAAAACTATCATATTACTTTGCTACTGATCACCTTTCTGCAGATAGTTAATCTCCAGGTGTGGTTGAATTGACAGCTCAGCTGCTAATACTTGCAAATATTCCTTGCCTCCCCTTGTGCCAAATCAATAAATTTGGGTTGAATACTCTACCGTCGAAAACTGTTGTGATCCCCTATACTTGTGGGTTATTAAGACTTTTTTCTGGCGCCATTGCTGGCGAGCATAGCTATATTTGTTGAGTCACTTGGGATTATTATCAACTTATCACTATGAAGAACCTAAATGATACTAAAACCAAGATTGTTCCCTCTAGAATGAGGGGAGGTAAGGAACTGCCATCACACTCTGCACTTGATTCACCTTTGGTTTTGAGTAGACTTGCAACACCACCACATGCTATTAATCCTATTATGTCGCTAGTCATTGATGATGCTACTTCTTCTAGGAATGATACTCATGATGATGCTAGTACGTTGCTTGATGATAACGTTCCACTAGGTGAATTTCTTGATGAACAACTTGCTAGAACTAAAGCTTTTGAGAATGCTGAAAGTGATGAAATTACCGAAACTGATGAAGAGCTTCAAACTAAAAATCTTGAAATACCTATTAGATCTAGTTCTCCTAGATATGGATTGCCTAAAATACCGGAAGGTTATGTTATGGATGAGGAGCCAAATAGAAACTTTCTTGCTTGCAATGATAGGGATGATCTTAAGAAATTATTATGCTAACTGAAAGAAAAAGCTTTGAATGCTAGAATGAAATGTGATCCTAAGTTTGCTACTTCACCTATCTTTGTTGATGATAAGGATTATGAATTCTTTGTCGACCCAGAGTTAATTACTTTGGTTGAGTCTGATCCTTTCCATGGTTATGAAACTGAAACTGTTGTGGCACACCTTACTAAGTTGAATGACATAGCCACCCTTTTTGCTCATGATGAGAAAAATTCGCTATTATTATATCCTTAAGTTATTTCCATTTTCATTAAAGGGTGATGGTAAGACTTGGTATAATACTCTTGCTCCTGGTTGTGTGCGTAGTCCCCAGGATATGATTTACTATTTCTCTAAAAAATATTTTCCCGCTCATAAGAAACAAGATGCCTTATAGGAAGTATTTAACTTTGTGCAAATTGAAGAAGAGAGTCTCCCACAAGCTTGGAGGAGGCTTCTCCATTTGTTGAATGCTTTGCCTGATCATCCTCTTAAGAAAAATGAAATACTTGATGTCGTGGACTTAACACGCCAGATTGCCTATCAAAAGGACTTAGGTATGGAGCCATCGCAGCTAGGTTAGCTCGAAGGGGTTAAACGGGACAAAGGACACATAGAGTTTATCCAGGTTCGGCCCCTCTCAATGAGGTAAAAGCCTACTCCTTCTTTAGGTTGTATTGCTTGGGTTTCGATTACCAAGGAGCGAATACGCTTGACCTAGTTCTTGATCAGTTGTTTCTTGAGTTAACCCACCGCCGGGTCACCCCTTTATATATAGGTTGATGCTCGGCGGCTTACAAAGTCCGGCCGGCTCACACAAACATGACCGGCTCGGTTTCTACTAAGCTTGCCTTACAATACAAGTTAAACATATGGCGGATCATCCCATTGGGCCTTAAGTCGCCTCTGGGTCTTGGGCCTTTAATAAGCCTGCTTCATGAACCGCCATCTTCCTGTCTTCTTAAGCCTCGTCAGGCTTCTTCATATTTAAGCCGCCAGCGGCATGACCCAGCCCCTCCTAGGCGGGTCATACCCAATAGTTATATCCCCAACATTAGGCCCCAGGTTGATTTGAACTTGTTCACAACAATCTTCAATACTTGACTTAGTAGAATCTTCCATCGTCAATTCTTTACCATTTCATTATGACCCGCCATGACGTCACATCTCAGAATTGTGTTAACCCGCCATGACATCATCTCGCATTAACTTCGCACAAAGCCCTGGACATCTCAACAAATCTTTTATCTTTAATGGACCTCCCGCAAATTGAGGCGTCCACACAGCCACATAATCACTTCCTTATATTCCCTTGATTCCCGCGCATGCCATCTATCCAGTTCCTTATAAATAGGGCCAGGGGGTCCTCCTTTTCACTTTTTCCCCTGCCTCTGCCTCTTCTTCTCCTTCCTCGCGACGACAGACGCCCCCGTTGACTACATCAGCCTTGGCCGCTGCATCAACCTGACGTCGACCAGAAAACGGCAGCGCCCCTCTGCTGTTCATCAGCATCTTCAGGTACTTACTTTGACTCATATCAGATCTGCACTAGGGTTTGCTCAGTTCATCGGAGTTCTTCGCCATTCTTCCTCTGGCTTCTTTAGACTGCATAGTTAGATCTAATCGCAACATCAAAGTTATGCATAGTAGTTTTAGCATTCATTTTCAATAGTAGAAGACACCCCCTCTGTAGTAAATCTCATCTAAGCGCACGAGCTCTCCTGCTGCCGCCACCTTAGGCTTAGAATTTATTTTATTTTCTGAACTATTGTAGATCCAAAATCACATCACCAATCTGTGGAATCTGTTTGTCCATCACTTAGAAAAAAATCACTTACAGACCTGTTGTACTGAAAACGTGCAGGCGGCTCATGAGATAAGCTGTAACCCGCCATATAGCATTAGTCCCCTTGTTAAGCCGCCAGTATATGTTCACCATCCATATAACCCGAGACTGTTTTCCGGTTTAACTGTGTTAATCTTCATAACACTTATTCTTCCACCTTACTTACTGGCCTTGCATAACAGACTTACTTTTTGATCACTGACCGGCTTAACAACATAATCTTAAACCGGCAATATCTTTCTTTTTAGGCTTTCCGCGACAAAATGACAAAAACTGTTACCTCATGTAACTGGGTCGATTCTTGGATTACTGAGCAAACACTGAACGAGCATGTTCAGGTGGGCGTTCTAGCTGCCAAGAATGTCATTCACTGGAGGGTCCCAGGAAATGAGACCACCCCTAACCCCAAAGAAGGTGAAGTAGTAGTCTTTACCGAGCACATGCTCAGGGGGTTCACTCCACCAGCTTCCAAATTCTTTCATGATGTGCTTCACTTCTTCAAACTCCATCCACAAGATATTGGGCCCAACTCGGTTTCGAACATCTGCAATTTCCAAGTGTGTTGCAAAGTGTACCTTCAATAGGAGCCCACTATAGAATAGTTCAGGGAATTTTATTACTTAAACCGCTAGACTAAATTAACGGACGGGCCCAGTTTAGAACTAGGTGGCATCTCAATTCAGAGGCGGAAAGAAGCCACATTTCCTGCCACTGCACCTCCCAGCCATCCCAAGGACTGGAACTAGACTTGGTTCTACTGCAAACACACCTCTCCAGACGGTGAAAACCCTTTGCCGGGTTACCGCGAAAGTCGGCTTAGCAACATACATCCTCTCCAAAAGCGGATCAACACAGAAGAGTGGGCCAAATATATGCCCATATTTTCAGAAATCAGAGCTCTGATGGCTAACGGTTTAACTGGAGTTGATCTGGTTCATTGCTGGGTTTCATGTTGGATCTTGCCCTTAAGTCGCCGGTCCGGCTTAATGTGTGAGTATACCGGTGACATCAAAGATCTGCTGTGCTACTCTTCAATCCGTCTTGAGGATAAACAAATCAATGATATGACGAAGACTCTGCTCAATGAGAGCTTAGAGACTTGCAACAAAGTGGGCCTGAACCCCTTCTGCACCCTCAACAAGCCGCCAGCTGTAAGTATTTTCAAGTAATTTTCACAAACTCATTATTTGTCAAACTATCTTCTCATTATTACTTGATCTTTCTATAGGCTGACTCCCCCTTCTGGAGCAAGAAACTTTAGGATAAGCCAGCCAAGAAGACCAGGAATAAGACCAAGGCAAACAAGAAACCTGCCAAGAAGAAGGCAGGTCCAATTGACCCATTTACTCTGGATGATGAGTCAGAGGTAGAACTTGACTCCCTTGGCTCTTTCTTTGTTGACTTTATTGACATTGGTTACTATCAAGATGATGCGGAAGCCAGCCATGCAGATGGTGAAGAGGTAACTATCCTTTCCTCTGACTCAGAACCTCTGCCAAGACAGAAAGTTCATCAAGCGAGCCAGAAAGTAAGGTTTTCTCACCCTTTAGCTTACTTGGATCCCAACTTTCTTTTGAAGAAACAACAACATGAAGCTCGCCGCACAACCCGGAACAGTGGCAGTGGGATTCTCTCCTCCGGCTTACCCAACAAACCGGTTCCCCGCAAGTGCCGGAAAGAGGTGCCACAGAACCCAATCTCTTTTTATCCAAAAGTGGATCTTATACGCCAACCACTTAACTCGTCCGACTCAAATTATCAGGAAACTCCTCATTCTTCATCTTTTGACCCATTTTAATAACAATCTTTATCAGTTTCTTCGCTTGATGCTGGTTCATGAATATCTCATTGCCCCATACGCAGAAAGGGTCGAAGTGTGGATCTTTGGCAATGATATATGTACCTAAAAGCACCAAGTTAATATTAGAAGCTAAACAATAATTGAAAAATGATGTAGTACAACACTCCATCCATCCCATTATATAAGATTTATTACATGTATATCTAGACATCATCAGAACATTAAGGTAACACTCTTCCTTGTTGCTATGTAGCCTGGGATTGCATATTCAGTCATTCAGTACAATGCATGTTGCTAAACAACAATTGAAAAATGAAAAGGCATGTTACCTGCAATATCCTTAACATCAACCAAATATCGTAATCCATAGTGGTATTGTTGAAACTGTTATTGATGAAATTAAACTGCACGACAAATAGTTGCACATATAGAGCATCACATTGTGAAGAACTAAAAATAAACAAGTCATAAGGACATCTCTAGGCGATCCTTAAAAAGTTAAAGGACAAAAACCCTTAGTGGATATATATATATACTCCAACAATTTTTGGCCTTTTCTAGTCGATCCCCTAAACTTAAGGTTGTAAACTTCAAGTTGATCAAGTTCAAAGCAGCTTCAACCGAAAGTAGCATGCATTCAAACATAAACATAGATAGTTTTGCATTACCAAACATAAAACATAAATTTAAACTAAGCTAAACTACTTTCGGTCGAAGTAGAGGTCTAGCCAATCCTTCGTCGTCATGTACGGTGTGTCGCGAGCCGGGCCCGGGCCAGTACCATCATCGGGGTCGTTGGGGAAGGCACTCCTCCACTCGTCGACGTCGATCTCCTCGTCCTCGGGGCCCACCTCGATGCCCTCCATGCCGCCGCCTTCGACCTTGTCATCAGAGGAGAGCGCGATAACCTCGCCGCCCTCTGCGCCGCTGTCCTCGCCACCTTCGACCTCGTCATCTGAGGAGAGCGCGATAACCTCGCCGCCCTCCACGCCGGAAAAGACTGCTCGCTCCGCTTCCACGAGCTCCGGGTGCTACCGGCGGAGCTCTTGCATGTAGGCCTCGTCGGCGGCATCGGCCTCGAGGCGCTGCCACGCCTCGCAGTCCTCCCGCACCATAGTTGAGCTCACCACCCCTGGCTCCAGTGGAACGAGGTGGACCGGACGTGTGCCGAAGGGGAAATTGAGCCTAGATGTCGCGCCATGGTAGCGGACCTGACAGCGGTCGTACTCCATGGCTGCGAGCTCGGCCGTGTGGAAGCTACCGATCCACCGGCGGGTGTGGGTCTCTCGATTTGTAATCTCGGCGACCCAACTCCCCCACCGCTGCTGCCGGACCCCGAGTTAGGACTTCGTCGGCTGCCGGGTCCGGGGGAGGACGGGGAAGTCCTCGACCGGTGTAGGGGCGCGGCGGCGGGCGGATCAGGGGACCGGCGACGGCAGATCGGGCCCGTGGAGGACGACGGGGACACCTCGGCGGCCACCTCGCCAGCGTCGGGCGAAAAGGCCGTGATAAACCTATTTTTGGCCATTGTCTACTCGAGCTCCCCGGCACATAGGCAGAGGTTGAGGATGGAGGCGCCGGCGATGGTGGCGACCTACCAATGGTTTCGAGGGTTGTGTGTGTCTGTGTGAGCGAAGGTTGTGTTTGAGGAAATACTACGGCAACTGAAAATTTTACTAGGCGGGACTAACAAGGCGGGGCTACTAAAAATTTGGATCAAGGACGAGCAGATATTTTTGAGATTGCGAGGGATGCAGAGGCGGGAGTAAAATGCCGGGGCTACTGAAAATTTGAATCAAGGGACTGAAGCAGAGCGGGAGACGGTCCGCACATACTAATCTTGTGCTATCAAAAATTAAAACATTCTAGGCGGTAGATATTTTCGAGATTGCGAGGGATGCAGAGGTGGGTGTTTTGGGGGAGCGAGCTAGTGTGTTGACACGCCGGCTGTGGACTGTAGTCGACGCACCTTCTTGCATAAGCCATAGGCGTACGATACACCAACGGTGCTCCAAGATATTTTGTACTACATCTCACACGGTGTCGGAAAGAATTGGAATTATTCAGGGTTCGTTTGGACATTTCATACATTAAACTGATTTTCTAGCCATTTCAAGTGCACAATTCAAAATTAAACTACATGCACATGCTCCGGTGCAAACAAATTGGTTGAAAAATCAAATCTGTGTCCTTCAGTGCATGCTTAGGTCCCATGCAAGAAATGGGAATGAATTTTTCGGGGTTCGTTTGGCCTTTTTTATACATTAACTGGGTTTTCTAGGCATTTTATGTGCATAATTCAAATTTGAACTACAAGCACATGCTCCAATGCACTAAAGTTGGTTGAAAAATCACATGTGTGTCCTTGGGTGAATTTCTAGGTCCCATGCAAGAGATGGGAATGAATTTCAAATACCAGGGCATTGTTGATTGTTGGCAAAACATTAAGATACCTAGTTTTTTTATTCTAGTAAATCCAAAACTCGTCTGAAATTCATGAAACTTGGCATGCTATCATGGAGCGGCATCAACATGCTGTGGTGAAAATTTTGTCCCATTCGGGGCAGGTTTGGGTATAAGCTTCTCACAGACCAGAGCTCCTCACAGCAAGCATGATGGTTTCGATAGGGAACGTACCACCTTTGGGGACGGGACGATATCCGTTGGCTCTTATTGCTTTCAAAAAATTTCTAGTGTCAACATAGAACGACAGGAGTGTTGTGTTCAATCTTGGAAATTTTCGGGGTTCGTTTAGCCTTTTTTATACATTAACTAGGTTTTCTAGGCCTTTTATGTGAATAATTCAAATTTGAACTACAAGCACATGCTCCAATGCACTAAAGTTGGTTGAAAAATCACATGTGTGTCCTTGGGTGAATTTCTAGGTCACATGCAAGAGATGGGAATGAAATTCAAGCACCAGGGCACTGTTTATTGCCGGCAAAACATTGAGATGCCTGGTTTTTAAATTCTAGTAAATCCAAAACTCGTCTAAAATTCATGAAACTTGGCATGCTATGATGGAGCAGCATCAACATGTCGTGTTAAATAAATTTGTCCCATTTAGGGCAGGTTCGGGTTTATGCTTCTCACAAACCAGAGCTTCTCACAACAAGTATGATGGTTTCGGTAGGGAATGTCCCACCTTTGAGGTCGAAATGATATCCATTGCCTCTTATTGCTTTCAAAAAATTTCTCATGTCAACATAGAACAACAGGAGTGTTGTGTCAATTTTTGTGATTTTCGGGGTTCGTTTGGACATTTTTATGCATTAACTGAGTTTTCCATGCATTTATGTGCATAATTCAAATTTGAACTACATGCACATGCTCCAGTGCATATAAATTGGTTGACAAATCAAATCTGTGTCCTTGGGTGCATTCTTAGGTCCCATGCAAGAAATGGGAATGAATTTCAAACACCAGGGCATCGTTGATTGCCAGCAAAACATTGAGATGCCTCGTTTCTAAATGCTAGTAAATCCAAAACTCGTCTGCAATTCATGAAACTTGGCATGCTTTCATGAAGCGGCATCAACATGTTGTGGTAAAATTTTTGTCCCGTTTGGGGCAGGTTTGGGTATATGCTTCTCACAAACCAGAGCTTCTCACAACAAGCATCATGGTTTCGGTAGGGAACGTCCCACCTTTGGGGACGAAACAATATCCACTGCCTCTTATTGCTTCCAAAAATTTTCTCGTGTCAACATAGAACAACAGGAGTGTTGTGGCAATTTTTGTGATTTTTCGGGGTTCTTTTGGACATTTTTATGCATTAACTGAGTTTTCAATGCATTTATGTGCATAATTCAAATCTGAACTACATGCACATGCTCCAGTGCATATAAATTGGTTGAAAAATCAAATTTGTGTCCTTGGGTGCATGCTTAGGTCCCATGCAAGAAATGGGAATGAATTTCAAACACCAGGGCACCGTTTATTGCCGGCAAAACATTGAGATGCCTGGTTTTTAAATTCTAGTAAATCCAAAACTAGTCTAAAATTCATGAAACTTGGCCTGCTATCATGGAATGGCACCGACATGATATGGTATTTTTCGTGTCTATTTTGAGAGAAGGTGCACTCGAATAATGACAGCCAACAAAGGCATTTTGAAAATATAGCTGCCACTTTAATATCTCAAACGTTTGTATAATTCAAACCGTGTGCGTTCTGTTAACCATTCACGTGATGCCACGTGTCTTTGTTTTAATGGTTGTAGGAGGTGCCGTGCGGACAGCTGCTTGAACTTGACTGAACAAGAGGTGTGCGTGAAGGAAATATGCCCTAGAGGCAATAATAAAGTTATTATTTATTTCCTCATTTCATGATAAATGTTTATTATTCATGCTAGAATTGTATTAACCGGAAACATGATACATGTGTGAATACATAGACAAACATATAGTCACTAGTACGCCTCTACTTGACTAGCTCATTAATCAAAGATGGTTATGTTTCCTAACCATTGACATGTGTTGTCATTTGATTAATGGGATCACATCATTAGGAGAATGAGGTGATTGACATGACCCATCCCGTTAGCTTAGCACTTGATCGTTTAGTATTCTGCTATTGCTTCCTTCATGACTTATACATGTTCCTGTAACTATGAGAATTGTGTAACTCCCGTTTACCGGAGGAACATTTTGGGTACTACCAAACATCACAACGTAACTGGGTGATTATAAAGGAGTACTACAGGTGTCTCCGAAGGTACATGTTGAGTTAGCATAATTCGAGATTAGGTTTTGTCACTCCGATTGTCGGAGAGGTATCTCTGGGCCCTCTCGGCAATGCTCATCACCTAAGCCTTGCAAGCATGTAACTAATGAGTTAGTTATAAGATGAAGTATTACAGAACGAGTAAAGAGACTTGTCGATAACGAGATTGAACTAGGTATCGGATACCGACGATCGAATCTCGGACAAGTAACATACCGATGACAAAGGGAACAACGTATGTTGTTATGCGGTTTGACCGATAAAGATCTTCGTAGAATATGTAGGAACCAATATGGGCATCCAGGTCCCGCTATTGGTTATTGACCAGAGATGTGTTTCAGTCATGTCTACATCATTCTCGAACCGTAGGGTCCGCACGCTTAAGGTTTCGATGACAGTTATATTATGAGTTTATGTATTTTGATGTACCGAAGGTTGTTCGGAGTCTCGGATATGATTGCGGACATGACGAGGAGTCTCGAAATGGTCGAGACATAAAGATTGATATATTGGACGGATATATTTGGACACCGGAAAAGGTTCCGGAGAAGTTTGGAGCCCCGGGAGGTTACCGGAACCCCCCGGGAGGTATTGGGGCCTTATTGGGCCCATGTAGGAAGAAGAGAGAAGGAGCAAGGGAGGGGGGCGCGCCCCCCCAAGCCCAATCCGAATTGGGGAGGGGGGCCGCCCCCCCCCCTTTCCTTTCTCCTTCCCCCTCTTCCTATTACTACTACTAGTACTACTTCCTAATACTAGTACTCTTTCCTTCCCCCTCCAAATAAGATAAGGAAAAGAGAGGGAAACCTACTTGCAGTAGGTTTCCCCCTCCTCATGGCGCGCCCCCCTAGGGCCGGCCACCTCCTCCCTCCCTCCTTTATATACGGAGGTAGGGGGGCACCCTAGAACACACAAGTTGATCATTGATCGTTCCTTAGCCGTGTGCGGTGCCCCCCTCCACGATATTACACCTCGGTCATATTGTAGCGGTGCTTAGGCGAAGCCCTGCAACAGGAGAACATCAAGATCGTCACCACGCCGTCGTGCTGACGGAACTCCCCCTTGGCGCCTCTGCTGGATCGGAGATCGAGGGTGCGTCATCGAGCTGTACGCGTGTCAAGAACTCGGAGGTGCCGGAGTAATGGTACATGGATCGGTTGAACCGGAGGACGTACGACTACTTCCTCTATGTTGCGTCAATGCTTCCGCTTCAGTCTACGAGGGTACGTAGACAACACTCTCCCTTCGTTGCTATATCATCACCATGATCTTGCGTGTGCGTAGGAAATTTTTTGAAATTACTACGTTCCCCAACAGTGGCATCCGAGCCTAGGTTTTATGCGTTGATGTTATATGCACAAGTAGAACACAAGTGAGTTGTGGACGATATAAGTCATACTGCCTACCAGCATGTCATACTTTGGTTCAGCGGTATTGTGAGATGAAGCGGCCCGGACCGACATTACGCGTACGCTTACGCGAGACTGGTTTCACCGTTACGAGCACTCGTGCTTAAAGGTGGCTGGCGGGTGTCTGTCTCTCTCACTTTAGTTGAACCGAGTGTGGCTACGCCCGGTCCTTGTGAAGGTTAAAACGGAGTCTATTTGACAAACTATCGTTGTGGTTTTGATGCGTAGGTGAGATTGGTTCTTGCTTAAGCCCGTAGCAGCCATGTAAAATTTGCAACAACAAAGTAGAGGACGTCTAACTTGTTTTTGCAGGGCATGTTGTGATGTGATATGGCCAAGTCATGATGCTATATTTTATTGTATGAGATGATCATGTTTTGTAACCGAAGTTATCGGCAACTGGGAGGAGCCATATGGTTGTCGCTTTATTGTATGAAATGCAAATGCCCTGTAATTGCTTTACTTTATCTCTAAGCGGTAGCGATAGTCGTAGAAGCAATAGATGGCGTAACGACAACGATGCTACGATGGAGATCAAGGTGTCGCGCCGGTGACGATGGTGATCACGACGGTGCTTCGAAGATGGAGATCACAAGCACAAGATGATGATGGCCATATCATATCACTTATATTGATTGCATGTGATGTTTATCCTTTTTGCATCTTATCTTGCTTTGTTTGACGGTAGCATTTTAAGATGATCTCTCACTAATTATCAAGAAGTGTTCTCCCTGAGTATGCACCGTTGCAAAAGTTCTTCGTGCTGAGACACCACGTGATGATCGGGTGTGATAGGCTCTACGTTCAAATACAACGGGTGCAAAACAGTTGCACACGCGGAATACTCAGGTTATACTTGACGAGCCTAGCATATACAGATATGGCCTCGGAACACGGGGACCGAAAGGTCGAGCGTGAATCATATAGTAGATATGATCAACATAGAGATGTTCACCATTGAAACTACTCCATCTCACGTGATGATCGGACATGGTTTAGTTGATTTGGATCACGTAATCACTTAGATGACTAGAGAGATGTCTGTCTAAGTGGGAGTTCTTTAGTAATATGATTAATTGAACTTAAATTTATCATGAACTTAGTACCTGATAGTATTTTGCTTGTCTATGTTTGTATGTAGATAGATGGCTCGTGCTATTGTTCCCTTGAATTTTAATGCGTTCCTTGAGAAAGCAAAGTTGAAAGATGATGGTAGCAATTACACGGACTGGGTCCGTAACCTGAGGATTATCCTCATTGCTGCACAGAAGAGTTACGTCCTGGAAGCACCGCTGGGTGCCAGGCCTGCTGCTGATGCAACTGACGACGTTAAGAACGTCTGGCAGAGCAAAGCTGATGACTATTCTATAGTTCAGTGTGCCATGCTTTACGGCTTAGAACCGGGTCTTCAACGACGTTTTGAACGTCATGGGGCATATGAGATGTTCCAGGAGTTGAAGTTAATATTTCAAGCAAATGCCCGGATTGAGAGATATGAAGTCTCCAATAAGTTCTACAGCTGCAAGATGGAGGAGAATAGTTCTGTCAGTGAGCATATACTCAAAATGTCTGGGTATAATAATCACTTGATTCAACTGGGAGTTAATCTTCCGGATGATAGCGTCATTGACAGAATTCTCCAATCACTGCCACCAAGCTGCAAGAGCTTTGTGATGAACTATAATATGCAAGGGATGAACAAGACTATTCCCGAGATCTTCGCGATGCTGAAAGCCGCGGAGGTAGAAATCAAAAAGGAGCATCAAGTGTTGATGGTCAACAAGACCACTGGTTTCAAGAAAAGGGGCAAAGGGAAGAAGAAGGGGAACTTCAAAAGGAACGGCAAACAAGTTGCTGCTCAAGTGAAGAAACCCAAGTCTGGACCTAAGCCTGAAACTAAGTGCTTCTACTGCAAGCAGACTGGACACTGGAAGCGGAACTGCCCCAAGTATTTGGCGGATAAGAAGGATGGCAAAGTGAACAAAGGTATATGTGATATACATGTTATTGATGTGTACCTTACTAATGCTCGCAGTAGCACCTGGGTATTTGATACTGGTTCTGTTGCTAACATTTGCAACTCGAAACAGGGACTACGGATTAAGCGAAGATTAGCTAAGAACGAGGTGACGATGCGTGTGGGAAATGGTTCCAAAGTCGATGTGATCGCGGTCGGCACGCTACCTCTACATCTACCATCGGGATTAGTTTTAGACCTGAATAATTGTTATTTGGTGCCTGCGTTGAGCATGAACATTATATGTGGATCTTGTTTGATGCGAGACGGTTATTCATTTAAATCAGAGAATAATGGTTGTTCTATTTATATGAGTAATATCTTTTATGGTCATGCACCCTTGAAGAGTGGTCTATTTTTATTAAATCTCGATAGTAGTGATACACATATTCATCATGTTGAAGCCAAAAGATGTAGAGTTGATAATGATAGTGCAACATATTTGTGGCACTGCCGTTTAGGTCATATCGGTGTAAAACGCATGAAGAAACTCCATACTGATGGACTTCTGGAATCACTTGATTATGAATCACTTGGTACTTGCGAACCGTGCCTCATGGGCAAATGACCAAAACATCGTTCTCCGGATCTATGGAGAGAGCAACAGATTTGTTGGAAATCATACATACAGATGTATGTGGTCCGATGAATGTTAAGGCTCGTGGCGGATATCGTTATTTCCTCACCTTCACAGATGATTTGAGCAGATATGGGTATATCTACTTGATGAAGCACAAGTCTGAAACATTTGAAAAGTTCAAAGAATTTCAGAGTGAAGTAGAAAATCATCGTAACAAGAAAATAAAGTTTCTACGATCTGATCGTGGAGGAGAATATTTGAGTTACGAGTTTGGTTTACATTTGAAACAATGTGGAATAGTTTCGCAACTCACGCCACCTGGAACACCACAGCGAAATGGTGTGTCCGAACGTCGTAATCGTACTTTACTTGATATGGTGCGATCTATGATGTCTCTTACCGATTTACCGCTATCGTTTTGGGGTTATGCTTTAGAGACGGCCGCATTCACGTTAAATAGGGCACCATCAAAATCCGTTGAGACGACGCCTTATGAACTATGGTTTGGCAAGAAACCAAAGTTGTCGTTTCTCAAAGTTTGGGGCTGCGATGCTTATGTGAAGAAACTTCAACCAGATAAGCTCGAACCCAAATCGGAGAAATGTGTCTTCATAGGATACCCAAAGGAGACAATTGGGTACACCTTCTATCACAGATTTGAAGGCAAGATTTTCGTTGCTAAAATCGGATCCTTTCTAGAGAAGGAGTTTCTCTCGAAAGAAGTGAGTGGGAGGAAAGTAGAACTTGATGAGATAACTGTATCTACTCCCTTATTGGAAAGTAGTTCATCACAAGAACCGGTTCCTGTGACAACTACACCAATTAGTGAGGAAGCTAATGATATTGATCATGAAACTTCAGATCAAGTTTCTACTGAACCTCGTAGGTCTACCAGAGTAAGATCCGCACCAGAGTGGTACGGAAATCCTATTCTGGAAGTCATGTTACTAGACCATGATGAACCTACGAACTATGAGGAAGCGATGATGAGCCCAGATTCCGCAAAATGGCTAGAGGCCATGAAATCTGAGATAGGATCCATGTATGAAAACAAAGTATGGACTTTGGTTGACTTGCCCGATGATCGGCAAGCCATTGAGAATAAATGGATCTTTAAGAAGAAGACTGATGCTGATGGTAATGTTACTGTCTACAAAGCTCGACTTGTTACAAAAGGTTTTCGACAAGTTCAAGGGGTTGACTACGATGAGACTTTCCCACCCGTAGCGATGCTTAAGTCTGTCCGAATCATGTTGGCTATTGCTGCATTTCATGATTATGAAATTTGGCAAATGGATGTCAAGACTGCATTCTTGAATGGATTTCTAGAAGAAGAGTTGTATATGATGCAACCTGAAGGTTTTGTTGATCCAAAAAGTGTTAACAAAGTGTGCAAGCTCCAACGTTCCATTTATGGACTGGTGCAAGCATCTCGGAGTTGGAATAAACGTTTTGATAGTGTGATCAAAGCATATGGTTTTATACAGACTTTTGGAGAAGCATGTATTTACAAGAAAGTGAGTGGGAGCTCTGTAGCATTTCTAGTTTTATATGTTGATGACATATTATTAATTGGAAATGATATAGAATTTCTGGATAGCATAAAGGGATACTTGAATAAAAGTTTTTCTATGAAAGACCTCGGTGAAGCTGCTTACATATTGGGCATCAAGATCTATAGAGATAGATCAAGACGCTTAATAGGACTTCCACAAAGTACATACCTTGACAAAATTTTGAAAAAGTTCAAAAATGGATCAGGCAAAGAAAGGATTCTTGCCTGTGCTACAAGGTGTAAAGTTGAGTCAAACTCAATGCCCGACCACAGCAGAAGATAGAGAGAAAATGAAAGATGTTCCCTATGCTTCAGCCATAGGCTCTATCATGTATGCAATGCTGTGTACCAGACCTGACGTATGCTTAGCAATAAGCTTGGCAAGTAGGTACCAAAGTAATCCAGGAGTGGATCACTGGACAGCGGTCAAGAACATCCTGAAATACCTGAAAAGGACTAAGGATATGTTTCTCGTATATGGAGGTGACAAAGAGCTAGTCGTAAATGGTTACGTCGATGCAAGCTTTGACACTGATCCGGACGATTCTAAATCGCAGACCGGATACGTGTTTTTATTAAACGGTGGAGCTGTAAGTTGGTGCAGTTCTAAACAAAGCGTAGTGGCGGGATCTACATGTGAAGCGGAGTACACAGCTGCTTCTGAAGCAGCAAATGAAGGAGTCTGGATGAAGTAGTTCATTTCCGATCTAGGTGTCATACCTAGTGCATCGGGACCAATGAAGATCTTCTGTGACAATACTGGTGCAATTGCCTTGGCAAAGGAATCCAGATTTCACAAGAGGACCAAGCACATCAAGAGACGCTTCAATTCCATTCGGGATCAAGTCCAAGTGGGAGACATAGAGATTTGCAAGATACATACGGATCTGAATGTTGCAGACCCGTTGACTAAGCCTCTCTCACGAGCAAAACATGATCAGCACCAAGACTCCATGGGTGTTAGAATCATTACTATGTAATCTAGATTATTGACTCTAGTGCAAGTGGGAGACTGAAGGAAATATGCCCTAGAGGCAATAATAAAGTTATTATTTATTTCCTCATTTCATGATAAATGTTTATTATTCATGCTAGAATTGTATTAACCGGAAACATGATACATGTGTGAATACATAGACAAACATATAGTCACTAGTATGCCTCTACTTGACTAGCTCATTAATCAAAGATGGTTACATTTCCTAACCATTGACATGTGTTGTCATTTGATTAATGGGATCACATCATTAGGAGAATGAGGTGATTGACATGACCCATCCCGTTAGCTTAGCACTTGATCGTTTAGTATTCTGCTATTGCTTCCTTCATGACTTATACATGTTCCTGTAACTATGAGAATTGTGTAACTCCCGTTTACCGGAGGAACATTTTGGGTACTACCAAACGTCACAACGTAACTGGGTGATTATAAAGGAGTACTACAGGTGTCTCCGAAGGTACATGTTGAGTTAGCATAATTCGAGATTAGGTTTTGTCACTCCGATTGTCGGAGAGGTATCTCTGGGCCCTCTTGGCAATGCTCATCACCTAAGCCTTGCAAGCATGTAACTAATGAGTTAGTTATAAGATGAAGTATTACGAACGAGTAAAGAGACTTGTCGATAACGAGATTGAACTAGGTATTGGATACCGACGATCGAATCTCGGACAAGTAACATACCGATGACAAAGGGAACAACGTATGTTGTTATGCGGTTTGACCAATAAAGATCTTCGTAGAATATGTAGGAACCAATATGGGCATCCAGGTCCCGCTATTGGTTATTGACCAGAGATGTGTCTCAGTCATGTCTACATCGTTCTCGAACCGTAGGGTCCGCACGCTTAAGGTTTCGATGACATTTATATTATGAGTTTATGTATTTTGATGTACCGAAGGTTGTTCGGAGTCCCGGATATGATTGCGGACATGGCGAGGAGTCTCGAAATGGTCGAGACATAAAGATTGATATATTGGACGGATATATTTGGACATCGGAAAAGGTTCCGGAGAAGTTTGGAGCCCCGGGAGGTTACCGGAACCCCCCGGGAGGTATATGGGCCTTATTGGGCCCATGTAGGAAGAAGAGAGAAGGAGCAAGGGAGGGGGGCGCGCCCCCCCAAGCCCAATCCGAATTGGGGAGGGGGGCCGGCCCCCCCTTTCCTTTCTCCTTCCCCCTCTTCCTATTACTACTACTAGTACTACTTCCTAATACTAGTACTCTTTCCTTCCCCCTCCAAATAAGATAAGGAAAAGAGAGGGAAACCTACTTGGAGTAGGTTTCCCCCTCCTCATGGCGCGCCCCCCCTAGGGCCGGCCACCTCCTCCCTCCCTCCTTTATATACGGAGGTAGGGGGGCACCCTAGAACACACAAGTTGATCATTGATCGTTCCTTAGCCGTGTGCGGTGCCCCCCTCCACGATATTACACCTCGGTCATATTGTAGCGGTGCTTAGGCGAAGCCCTGCAACAGGAGAACATCAAGATCGTCACCACGCCGTCGTGCTGACGGAACTCCCCCTCGGCGCCTCTGCTGGATCGGAGATCGAGGGTGCGTCATCGAGCTGTACGCGTGTCAAGAACTCGGAGGTGCCGGAGTAACGGTACTTGGATCGGTTGAACCGGAGGACGTACGACTACTTCCTCTACGTTGCGTCAATGCTTCTTCTTCGGTCTACGAGGGTACGTAGACAACACTCTCCCTTCGTTGCTATATCATCACCATGATCTTGCGTGTGCGTAGGAATTTTTTTGAAATTACTACGTTCCCCAACAGTGCGAGCGCAGTCCGGTGCGTAGGCTGACCGAGAGGCGTGCAAGCTGTCCTCCAATGCACATGCTCACCGGGAAGTGTGCGAGCTGTATGCTGCGCAGGCTCACTGGGAAGAGAGCCCTTTGACTTCCATGGCCGCCCGCCTTCCTCTGCATTAATGGTGCCCGAGCCGTTGTTTAATACGGGCGGCCTTACTGTTCACCTCCCATTCCCCTCCCCCCGCAGACCTCCACCAACGCCATGATGCAGAATGATCATCTGCCACTAGCCTTCAAGTTTGGTGAAGTCGAATCTGAGCCGGAGGAGATAGAAAATAAGGAGGAATGGGGCCTCATGTACATGGCCCAGAACGAGGTGGCCGCAACGGTTGCTACCCCCTCTCCCGTCCCAGCTCCCATCCCCGCTCCCGCGCCAGCGACCATCCCAACAGCATTGACGGGCTGGTCGCCAAGCACTATCGCAGAGCTGGAAGCCAAGGGCGTCCGCGAGGTCTCTGCGGACCCGTGCAAGTTCGTGTACATGCCAGCGCCAGCGCCCGTGCCACTGCGCGCCCCTCCACCCACCGTGGCGCCGCCCCGTGCATTTGGCTACACCCGTCGCGCCCGTGCGCGCCCCTCTACCCACCGCGGTGCCAGTCCCCGTGCGTTTGGCTGCACCCGCTGCGCCCATGGCCGTGCCCGTGCGCCCCCCCTCAACGGCATGGAACGCTGCCATCGACCGCTACCTCTCAGCGGTGCCAGTTTTCATCCTCCCACGCCCCGCCCGTCGATCGCGCGATGACATGATGTTTGATTTACAAGTGAAGAACATTTTGTGCTGCCTTGAAGACTTCAACAATGGCGTCCCGGAGGACGACAACGATAACGACGACGCGACACGCCGCCTCCGCTACCGCCAGAAATAGTTTTTTGGGGTTTAATACTGTATCTCAAATTCTTGATCATATGAATATAAATTCGCAGTGTGACTAAATGAAAGATATGGTTTGAAAAACTTGCATTTTTCTCTCTTAATGTACATACTTGTCAAACCATTTTCTTTTGAAAAAACGTCAATGGTTATTAAATATAAAACACTCATCGCAAATGTTTTAGTTAGAACACCCGTATGCAAACCGACAGCTTCCCCAGGAAGCCAAGGGAAAATGTGCCGAGCAGGATTTCTGCATCCCTTC
This sequence comes from Triticum dicoccoides, assembly GCF_002162155.2. Taxonomy (NCBI): domain Eukaryota; kingdom Viridiplantae; phylum Streptophyta; class Magnoliopsida; order Poales; family Poaceae; genus Triticum; species Triticum dicoccoides. The sequence continues at coordinate 422,673,715 of NC_041382.1, forward strand.
AACACAAACGGTTGTTTTGCATGACCCGTGTGCAACCACGTACAAACAATTGGGTAATATTTGCATTCTGTCATTTTGGGTATGTTTCCATTTGTCAAACTAGAAAGATTGACATTTGTTTATCTAGTAACATTGCCATTAGTCAACCTTGTAACACTGCGATTTGTGAAAATATGCAGCTACAAATCACTAGCACTATCTAATTTTTGCAACTAAAATCACTAGCACTGTTCATATGGACACCACTAGCAGGCATGAGTTCATGGACGCATATGCAAATGTGCCATTGATTACATACAACAAGTCATCAACCCACAACGACAACGAGGATACACGTTGGATTATAGATCATTTCCAACAAAACATTCTAGTAAAGTTTTTTTTCACACAACAAATAACAAAGCGATGAAATGAACTTCAGCTCAACCACTCGTCAGCGTGGGAAATGCTTGCATTGAACCAGAAGTGATTCTCTGGGAAGGGCCAGCTACTGTCAATCTCGAGACCAACGCATGACTGATCATCGAGGCTGAAGCGGCCTATGTCAGGACCCATATTGGGATGGTAGGGAAGCATAGTAATGTCCGAGGTATAGATATAGTCGCTTCTCATAAATGGTAGTAATATTGTGTCAACAGGAGCTGGATCCCCTTCCACCATCATTGGATAGTTTTGTCCAAGGAAGAGCGAGTTTCCTCCAAGACTTTCAATACTGAACCAGGGAGAAGGTGTTGGCACTAGTACACTAGTACTCATCCTGAATACCCTGCAACGGATGTTGGAATAGGTCCGGAGAGTGCGACCATACAAGACAACAAATGCTTCCTCAGTAACATCAATAGTGCCCTGTATACAGACAAGAAGAGGTGATCCATCGGAATAAGTTGTCAGGCTCCACTGAGTATATGGGTCCTGCTCGTCCTCATGCTTGTGAATAAAATTTTCAAGTATAGGTGGTGGAATGTTCACAGGACCTTGGAAACACAAGAAGGTTAATTAGTAAAGGGAAACTAGCTAACCCGCATGCATGTGGATCAAACAATTATAATTATGGTGGAAGACAAACGTATCGAAATCATAAGGATTCCATGCAAAAATAGTGCCACGAGTGGTGGCAGAAAACACAAGACCCTCATATTGAATTGCATCACAGTACTCATTCGTGTATAGAAACTGAATTTTGAGCAATATCCATCGAGTCGAACCATGAAGGACGACAACAAGCTTGTCAAAAATAGCAACAACACAAACATTCCTATAACCCCAAGAGCGGTTGGGAAATCGACAAATTGCTATCTTCCATCAACGACAGTCAGCATGATCGTATTTGAACTTACATAGAATACCGGTGTACTCAACCTCTGGGCAGTCGTCTGAGATTTTTCGAAGTGGAACCCGGTGATGAGTGTACACATTCACAAGTTCCAACTCGCAGTTGTACACAATATAAACAACCTGATCTTAATTTGCGCCTGGCATGCCTTGCCCTCAAGCGATGTCATCTTAACATCATACGTATCATTATCAAGCGACATCAACTTACACAAGGCGAGGCTTCCCTGGTCCCCGCGCCAGTCAGCAGGGTCACGACGAAGAAGATAGGGGACATCAAACCGCTCCTGGACCCTTGGATTCCTTGTAAGGATGTTATTAGTTGAGTCCAGAATGGTCTTGAACGAACCTGCGATGCTAGCCGAGATGATGACGTCTGTTGTGGATATTACTATTAAGTATAAACCGGCCATGAGGGGCCGGGTTATGTTCACAAGGAGTTAGTCATGTTAGAAGCCCATGAAGATGAAAGGGATGGCGCTTTACGGAGGAGATCTAACATGAAGGCCCAGGGCCCAAAGGCGATTAGGGCCTGTAGATGTAAACCGCCATATGATATGTAACTTATATTGTAAGGCAAGGAAAGGTAGAAACCGAGCCCGACACGTTTATGAACCGGCCTCGGGATTCTGTAGACCGCGGGGCGTCAACCTCAATATATAAAGGGACGACCCGACGGCGGTTTAGGGACAACAAACAATAACTCGAGAACTAGGCAAAGCGGATTCGCTCCCTGGTCATCGAAATCCAAGCAATTCCATCACAACTGGACGTAGGCTTTTACCTTCACCGCAAGGGGCCGAACCAGTATAAACTCTTGCATCCTTTGTCCGCTTTAACCCCTTTAAGCTAACCCGTAGCGATGGCTCCATGACTAAGTCCTTTCATGAGGACATCTTGCGTGACAAAACCACGATAGTTGGCGCCCACCATGGGGCCATCACACGATGGTTTCAAGTTCTTGAAGGGAAGCTTCAAAGGACTCAAGGGATACGCTGTGGGCCGGATGACCAAGAGTCGTCGCGCCAAGTCTACATCGATGATGCAGGATGGAGCCCCGAGGCCAGTTCAATTGAGTATGGGTACCGGGCCCCCTTTGGCGGGATTCACGTCTTCATCGGCAAGATCGGCGAATCGGGCCCTGAGCCAGACATCTGCACCAACATCATCGAGACGGCTCAGCATGCAAGATCTGCCCAGGTTCAGCCCACCGTAAAGTGCGCCTTCGTAGGTGTCATCCATGGAGTAGAATATGAGGATAGATTGGCATCTGGTGGCGAAACTATTGTCTCCTCTGATGACAAGTCTTCAACCGGAGAGACAGAGTCACTATATCAGCTGCAGGATGGTCGGATTAGTGGTGGTTCCGATGGCGATAGTATTCCGGACCCCCTTGATCCGCCGAGTCGGGTCGCGGTCTTCATGGCCGGTACACAAGCAGCACCGCACTCTTCTACCACCGCAGCAGTGATTTCTGGTTTAGCAGCCGCAACACCAGCAGGAGCAGGGGGCTCTACGCCGCCTACGGCTCAGGTTTTTTCCGATTTGTTCGATGCTTTGGCAACATTACTGGCCGTAGAGGTTGACGGGGTAAACTGGGATCAACACAACACGGAGATTGCAAAGGTGATGGATCAGATAACTCAGGCTAAAGCAGACCTGGCGGCAGAGAACACCAGGATGGCTACAGAGCGGGCCAAGTTAGAGGCTCAGGCTTACCGGCTTATGCTGGATCAGAGTGCGTCAGATGATGTCATGAGGAGAAGATACCGGTCGCACCTTCCGCCGGTTTTTGAGGCAAGAAATCTCTTTAACACGCCAGGAGCAGGCACCAGCAACCAGCAAGTGGTAACCCGGGCGGAGGCGCCTGGGACCGGGGCACCGGTTCAGCCGCGCGCGATGGATCCACCCCCCAGCCTCGTCAGAACAATGTCCCATCACGACATGTCTCGACGCCTCCGGGTCATTACTCTAACCCGTTGGATAACATCGTTGCTGCCGCTTCACGATTGGTGGCTCTCCCGATTGATGGCGAGTACCAAGTAGTAGTTGAAACACAACGGGCTAGGGAGCTCCTTCAGACGGCCTTGACTCAGCAGCAGGCTTAGTCATATAGCCGTGAAAGGATTCATTCTACTCCCCGCCCGAGCCAGAGCTACAACAGGCATATCGATGAACCAGCCGTATCAAGCAGTGCGCAGAATCGTAATCCACCCCGTGGCCATAACCCGGCGGGTGGCGGCAGTAATGCTCAGGATGTAGTGGATCACGCTAGGGCACGTCGAGAGGCCGAGTTAGCAGCACATCATGAGGCCCGCCAACTCACTTCGGTTCGTCCAACAACGTCGGTGGAACCAGGGGTTACCTCCAGTTCTTTCGGGGTACCATGTCTCGTCCCATCACTTTGCAATGTACGGCTACCCAAGGATTTCAATGGCCCGTGCAAGGTGCCGAATTACACTGCCGATTTATCCCCCGAGTCATGGGTGGAAAGTTATGAGATGGCAATGGAGATGCTGGATGTGGATGAAGCGGCGTGTGCCAAATACTTTGCCATGATTTTGGAAGGAACAGCTCGCACATGGTTGAAAAACCTGCCGGCCAACTCCATTGGGTCATGGGCCGAGTTAAGGGCCCGGTTCATCCAGAATTTCAAGGATACGTGCAAGCAGCCCATGCCAATTGTGGATTTAGCTGCCTGTGTCCAGGAGGAAGGAGAATCAACAACCCGCTGGGTGCGTCGGGTTTCAGAGATTTTGCATTCATCAGACCGCATTAATGCTGACCCAACAGTTTTAACATTCGAAGGTAATTGCCGGTTTGCACCTCTGAAGCTGAAGTTAGGATGGCTCAAATGCCATTGCAATGACATGGGAACACTTATGGCGGCTCTGGTGAAGTATGCCGACTCTGATAGTACCAAGGACCCCGAGTCTGATGACGACAAGACAGGGAAGGGAAAGAAGAGCGGCAGCACCAAAGGGCAGCAGCATAACCCGGCAGGTCATGGGAACAACGGTAAACGCAAGGCGGATAATAGCTTGGACTTTGTGGCTAACACCAACACCCAGGATAACGGTCAGAGGCGTAAGGGTAAACCGCCCCAGCTGGGTGGAGGGTCAGGCCCCAATCTTGAGCGCCTATTAAATCAGCCTTGCCCAAAGCACAGATCGAAGGAGAGGCCAGCTGCACATCTTTGGAAGGATTGCTTCATTATGCGGGAGTTCAAAAATTCAAATCTCTTTCAATACGACAATGGACCGCCCGGCGGTTCAGGAGGCGGTTTCCATGGGCCGGGTTATGGTGGTGGCAGCTCCGGTTCAGGATTCCAAGGCAACCAAACCGGAAATGGCAGTGAAGGCAGTCATGGCAATCAGGGAGGTTATAACCATCAGGGGAATCAATAGCAGCAACAATCGGGTTATCAGAGCAATCCGAAGTAGTTGAATAGTGGGCAGTACCATATCTCCACCACTAGATTATGTAAGCGCGATCAGAAGCTTCATAAAAACCGGCGGTACCTCGTTATCTGCGCTGGTCTGAACAACCCATTTTGTGGAGTCGAGAGGACCATCCACCCGGGTTGCTAATCTGGGTCATCTGGCCTTGGTGGTGGCACCTCAGGTTGGGGGGGGGTATAAGTTCACCAAGGTGCTTATGGATGGAGGAAGCAGTATCAATATCCTTTACTACGAAACCTTCCGTCGCATGGGGTTGACAGATAAGAATCTTAAATCTTCGAACACCGTTTTTCATGGTGTGGTGCCTGGTAAATCGGCATACCCAGTTGGCAAGATAGCTTTAGAGGTTGCTTTTGGAGATGATCATGATTTAGGATCAGAGGTGTTGACTTTTGAAGTGGTGAAAATCAAGAGTCCATATAATGCCCTGCTCGGACGGCCGGCTTATGCTAAGTTCATGGCAAGGCCTTGTTATGTTTATCTGCAGCTTAAGATGCCGGGTCACAAGGGGACGATCACAGTGCATGGGAGCCGGAAGATTGCTTTGGAATGTGAAGAAGGTGATGCGGCTTATGCCGAGTCGGTTTGTGCCACAGAGGAGCTGAATTTTTATAAGGACGACGTTGATCCTGTAGAAATGACTTCTCTGAAAAAGACAACTACAGAGCATGACCCGGCGCTGAAATTTAAATCGGCTGAGGAGACTAAGCTGGTTGACTTTGTTCCTGGCGATTCATCCAAGTAGTTAAGCATCATCGCTAACCTGGATCCGAAATAGGAAAGCGCGCTCATCGAGTTCATCCATGAGAACCGGGACGTCCTTGCATATAAACCTTCTAACATGCCAGGTGTACCGAGGGAACTCGTTGAGCACACTCTTAACATAGATCCTAAGTTTAAATCGGTCAGGCAGTTTCTCCGCCGCTTCAATGAGGAGAGGCGTAAGGCTATTGGTGAGGAGGTAGCCCGACTTTTGGGAGCAGGGTATATTGTGGAGGTCTTTCACCCTGAGTGGCTAGCTAATCTGGTGCTGGTACTTAAGAAAAATGGTACTTGGCGCATGTGTGTGGACTACACAGACTTGAACAAGGCATGTCCAGCTGATCCCTTTGCCCTCCCTCGTATCGATCAAATTATTGATGCTACGGCAGGTTGTGACCATTTGTGTTTTCTGGATGCTTATTCTGGTTATCATCATATCAAAATGGCAGTTAAGGACCAGGAGAAGACAACTTTCATAACTCCCTTTGGAGCCTTCTGCTATGTATCTATGCCCTTTGGGCTCAAGAGTGCCCAGGCGACTTATCAGCGCTGTGTCCAGAATTGTCTTCATAAACAGGTTGGGCGCAATGTTCATGCTTTTGTGGATGATATTGTGGTGAAGTCCAGTAAGGAGGAAACATTGATAGCTGACTTGAAGGAAACTTTTGATAACCTCCGGATTTATAAGATGATGCTTAATCCGGCCAAATGTGTCTTTGGTGTACCGGTAGGCAAGCTCTTGGGTTTTCTGGTATCTAACAAGGGCATTGAAGCTAATCTGGGGAAGATCACGGCTATCACATCCCTGGCTAAACCAGCGTGTATCAACAATGTTTAGCGTTTGGCGGGCCGGATTGCAGCCTTAAGCCGGTTTATCAGTTGCCTTGGGGAGAAGGCTATCCCCTTGTATCAGATGCTAAAAAAGACGGATGACTTTTTTTGGAGTGATGCTACTGATGAAGCATTCGAGGACTTGAAGAGACAGTTAGCCAAGCCACATGTCCTTGCGGCTCCGGTCGATAAAGAGCCCTTATTGCTATATGTGGCTGCTAATGCCCGGGCTGTTAGTGTGGCTATTGTTGTAGAGCGCAAGGAGGCCGGAAAGGAGTATCCGGTTCAACAGCCGGTTTATTATATCAGCGAGGTGCTTATTGAATCCAAACAGAGATACCCACATTGGCAGAAGCTGGTGTATGGGGTTTTCATGGCAAGCCGGAAGCTCAAGCATTATTTTCAGGGTCATCCTATCATAGTGGTCAGTTCAGCCCCCTTGGGAGATATCATCCAAAACAGAGAAGCAACTGGCCGGATTGCCAAATGGGCTATTGAGCTTGGACCTCACGGATTAAAATATACGCCTCGCACAACAATCAAATCCCAACCACTTGTGGACTTCATCAATGATTTGACAGTGTTGCAGGCACCGGAGGAAAAGCCAGACAGCACTTATTGGACTCTTCATTTTGATGGGTCCAGACAATTGGAGGGCTCGGGGGCTGGAGTCATATTCACTTCCCCATGAGGTGATAAGTTTTGTTATGTTCTCCATTTAATGTTCCCTTACACTAACAATGCAGCTGAATATGAGGCCTTGCTCCATGGTCTTTGGATGGCCAAGGAGATGAATTTGAGCCGGGTTAAGTGCTTTGGTGACTCGGACTTGGTAGCTCAACAGGTGTCTGGTACTTGGGATTCCAAGGATCCACTCATGGCGGCGTATAGACGAGAGGTGGACACAGTGGTTGGTCATTTCAAGGGTTATCAGGTTGACCATATAGACCGGCGAAAGAATGAAGCGGCAGATGCTTTAAGTCGCTTAGGCTCTCAACGTAAACTGGTGCCACCTAATACCTTTCTAGATGTACTGCATAATCCGTTAGTTAAGATACCTACGGAGGAGGATTTGGCTGTGCCTGACCCGGAGGCTCAATTGGTGGCGGCTCTTCATGTTATTCCAGATTGGACGGTCCCATACCTGGCATACATGAACCGGGGCGAGTTACCAGACGATGGAACTTTGGCCCGGCAGATAATCCGGCGATCCAAGTCCATGACCATTGTCAATGGGGAGCTGCATCATTGCAGCGTAACAGGGGCGTTTCAGCATTGTGTGTCTCCTCAAGAAGGCTGTGAGATTTTGCATGAGATCCACGAAGGAGATTGTGTTCACCACGCCGGTTCAAAATCCTTGGTGGCTAAGGCTTTTTATCACGGCTTCTATTGGTTGACGGCTCATGCTGATGCTGAGGATTTGGTAAAAAGGTGTGACGGTTGTCAGAAGTTTGCACGCCACACCCATGTTCCGGCCCAAGAATTAAGGATGATTCCAATCACTTGGCCGTTTGCAACTTGGGGGCTGGATATGGTTGGACCCTTTAAGAGGTCCAAGGATAAGAATACCCACCTACTGGTGGCGGTTGATAAGTTTACCAAGTGGGTAGAGCCAGAGCCAGTCAGTAAGTGTGATGCGGCCACGGCGATTCAATTCATCAAAAAGGTGATCTTCCGGTTTGGTTTTCGACACAGCATTATAACTAATAATGGTACTAATCTGTGCAAAGGTGCTATGGAAGAATTTTGTCAACGTGAGCACCTCCGGCTTGACGTCTCATCAGTGGCTCACCCCCAATCTAATGGTCAAGCAGAGAGGGACAATCAAGATATTTTGAGAGGTATCAAACCCCGGCTTATGGTTCCTTTAAAGCGGACGCCGGGTTGTTGGGTGGAGGAATTACCTTCCGTGTTATGGAGTATCAACACCACACCAAACAGATCTACGGGTTACATGCCTTTCTTCATGGTTTACGGAGTAGAGGCGGTTCTCCCTAGTGACATCCGTCATGACTCGCCCCGTGTGTCGGCTTATGTTGAAGCTGATAATGAGAAAGCACGTTAGGACTCACTGGACCTGTTAGATGAGGAGCATGATCTTGCAGTAGCACGTTCGACGATTTATCAACAAGATCTGCGACGTTATTACAGCCGCCGGGTTAAAACTAGAACTTTTCAAGAAGGCGATCTGGTGCTCCGGCTCATCCAGGATCAGACTGATATCCATAAGTTATCCCCACCTTGGGAAGGACCTTTTGTGGTCAGCAAAAATCTGCACAATGGATCATACTACCTTATCGATGTTCGAGAGCACAAAGACTCATGTAAATCGGAGGAGGAGACCCAGCGGTCATGGAATATGGCTCATCTTCGGCCTTACTATACCTGAGCCACAGGCTCTTCTTATGTACATAATTATGACAATGTATATATTATGATCAACATAATGAACCGGAGCCTCAGCTAAAGCGGGGTCTCTGTTATTTTTACATCATGTGTGTTTACATGGGGGCTTCTATTTATAAATTGGAGTTCTACTGATCCGGCTTATAAAGACACACATATAAAAGGAAATCACTAGGGGGCTTGGTCGTATTCGAACCATAGCTACGCCTCTTGATTGGCTTAAGGCCAAAGGGAAATCACTAGGGGGCTTGGTTGTATTCACACCATAGCTACACCTCTTGACAGGCTTCAGGACAAAAGGAAATTATGTGGGGCCAAAGAGAGTGTTGCAAAAGCACAACTCAAACATAGGCACCCACCGAACACAGCTCAAATGTTGCTTGGGGGCTCTTTGCTTCTCAAAGAACAAAGAGTTTGCACCCTTGCAATAGGCTATGAAGCCAGGCTTGAAAGCCAGGTGTATTCACCTAAAACCCCGGGTTATCCTGCCTCTTTAAGTAAGCCACTCCATCCAGGTAAACCTGGAATGACCCGTCGAATGTTTGACAAGTCAATCTCATAGACCCTGAACTTGTCAAAGTTAAAATGATGATTGGTTAAAGATTGAGGTCCATCTTAAAAGGCTTTTAAAAATGGTTTAACTCAGCGGCCTGGCAACCCATGAAAAGCCGCGATTTAGGGTCTGGCATCCCATGAAAAGCCTTGCATATTCTTCTTGTGTTTTTTGCAAAGTTTTCTTTCCTTTGATAAGATTCATAAATATTTTCTGATAAACCAGCGTTTATTAAAACCCAGCATGGCTTTCAGCGCTAAGTTGTCAGTACATGATCAGTTATAATCCGGCACTTGTTGATCCGGTCTGGTTTTGACTACAAGTCACCAGTATTATATGGATAAACCGGTGTTTATCATAACCCGACACAGTTTTATCTTAAATCGGCAAACATGGAAGGAGTCATCAATACTCCAGATTGGTGTTATCACCCTTATTATAACAACAGATTGGTCAACCAACGAGGTGATTCAATGTAACAGGTATCATCTATTTTATATCTGGTTGTTTTTAAATATAGCCTTGGTTCTACACCTAGGCTATATATTTGGGCATCATGACCCGTCCAGCGGTAAACCGCCAGGACAGTTTCAATCTCTTGTATGCAGGAATAAGTTAAAATACAGCCACGGAAAATTACGCACATAATAGATCCCAAAAGCATGGCGAGTTATCAGTATCAAGCAAAATAAGTATGCTTGATGGCATAACAGACAAGTGTTTGAACTAGCCTATTACAAGGCGCTTTCATTCCCATACAGAATAATTATTCCAGCAAGAGGGGTAGGCTACAACTGGCTAAACCGGCCTCTGGTTTAGGATTCATCACCAGGACGACTTCAAGATTGGGGATCATCTTGTGTTGGGGCATCTTGCTCCTCCCTACCCAGTGGCTGGAAATCAATGGTTGCCCAATCGGTTCCAGTTAAGGCTTGGAACATGGCTTCTTCACTTATAAGGTTGGAAGGATCAATGTCAGGGGCATAAGTGTGCTTACGAATTGGCGGAACAAGATCTTCTACATCATGTGTGAGTGCAGGATATTTTTTCTGATCAGCATCATAAACCGGCTGATAGTGAGAGAGATCCGTTTCTTCCGCCAATTTGCTCACTAAAGGACGCATTTCCCTTGTCAGCCTTCTGAGATCATCATTGTTAAATTATGCACTATCGTCCTTCACGCCAGGATAGCCTTTGCCAATATCCGACGGTTCAAGATCTGGAATCCATGCTTTGGCCCGGATTAGCACAGTCAGCGCGCCTGACCTTGCAGCTGATCTTTTAAGGTCATCCAACCAGGCAGGCAACATTGAAAGTTTCTCAATACTTCCTTTTATTAACATTGGAGGAGGCTTGTTATGAGCAGCGGTGCAAATAGCCCGTTGGGCTCCAGAATATAACTGCTCTATCAATGTATAGGCAGCCTTCAGCTTCATCCGCATGTCAGAGCCCAGATGGGTAATGCGGGTTCCTGTGACATTGCAAGCATCAGTAAACCGGTAACTGATGAGATAAAATGAATTGGAAAACATCAGTTGAGGATACTTACCAAATACAACAGAGGTCATAGCGTTTATTTGCCACTTTAAACCGGTCAGCTCTTCGACCACCGGTTTAAGAGCTGCTTCTGCGTCCTCGGCTCTCTTTGTTAAAGCGGGTTTGTCTGTGTCCCAATCCGCCTGGTCCTTCTGAAAGTTCTCCTTCAGTTTCTCCATGGCTGCTAAGACATTGATCAGTTCCTATTTTGCTTTAGAAGCCTCTTCTTACTGAGATTTAATGTTCTCTTGAAGATCAGCGGTTTGGGTGTCCTTTTTGCTCAGCTCAGCCTACAAAGAAAAGACATATCATCAGTGGCCTGTATATATTTGAAGTAGCAAGCACATAACAAGTTATGCACTTTGCTCTTGGGGGCTAATGCCTATTTTCTTCATTATCAGAAAAAAATTGAAGTCCCAAATGTAATACAAGCATTATTCTTGGCACTTGGGGGCTAATGTACATCTGTTCAAAGTAACAGTGGTTACACTCCCGGTTTACCTTGGAAAAATAAACCAGCCCTTGGGGACTACAGAGGCGAAAGTTACAGGATTACAATGCTAAAGTACCGATTCATTTTTAAAGGATCAACCAACCCTTGGAGGATAAGTATGCAGAGTTGAGATATTACAAAGTCCCGGTTTTTGATTGCCATCATAAATCGCCCTTGGGGGCTACTAGAGTAGGTACTTACAATTCGACTTAAGAGAGAAAAAGGTTATGTAATTACCTCATAATGCTCTTTCATCAGATTCACTAAACCGGCTTCGTAGTCACGTTTTGTGTACAGACGGTTTAAAAAACCAGAATGGAGTTCCTGGGCGTTGAGGTGGGCATAGCTTGATAAATCGGTGCTCCATTTGCCTTTTCCCATAGCAGAATGTTCCTCCTTGGCGCCGTGTTTTGATAACGCAACAGGGTTGCCGGGGGAGGTGTGGCCAACGCCAGTGATGATAACATCATCTTGCTTATCACCGGTAGCCTTCACTGGAGTTGACGGGATATCAGCAGCCTTAACTGGACTAGACGGTCCATCATTAGTACGGACCAGGCTCGTCGGTTTATCATCATGGTCTGCTGTTTCAACTTCCACTTGTTCATCAGAATCATGATCTTAAGGGGGCGGATCATCAAACATGATGTCAACATTTGGACCTTCCGGTTCTCAAATTTTCTCTGGTTCAACAACCACATGGTCGTCAGACGGTTTATTTTCCTGATCCTTTTTGCTGGGTCTAGCCTTGGCTCTGAAAGGAAAAGATGTAAGGTTTAATATAGCATGCAAGTATAAAAGCATCAAAAGATTCAGTTAAAATACTTACCCAGCAACTGTCTTAAGAGGAGGGAGTTGTGTGGCCGTCGACTCGGCAGATGATGAATGAGGTGTTCTGTGATAATTTGAATCGGATGGATTAAGAGGTTGTCGGAAATAACCTGCCTTGGGATAAGAAGTATCAAAAGTGGGTGAGACCTCAGGTCGACGTTTCCGAACCAGAGTGTTCGGTAAACCGGCCGAAGTGACTACTTGGCCGCTGTGACGGGTTGTGCGGCGAGCTTCGTGCTGCTGCTTCTTCAAAAGAAATTTTGGGTCCAAGTAAGCAAGGGGGTGAGAAAATTTTATTTTCCGGATTGTTTCTGTTTTGGCGGAGTGTCTGAACTGGAGGGAAGAGTAATTACCTCTGCATCGTCAGCCTGGCTGCCCTCAGCGTCATCCTTATAATAATCATTGTCAATGAGGTGTATGAAAAGGGAACCAAGAGAGTCAAGTTCTACCTATGACTCCGGATTAGCGAGGTCTTCGTCGAGGTTCATCCCGGGGGATTCAACCACCTTCTTCTTGGCAGACCTATTGACCTCCTTCGTCTTAGGTCGAGGAGTTTTAACCAGTTTTTCTTGAGGTTTCTTCTTCCAAAATGGGTCATCACCCTGTTAAAAGAATTGACAAAAGTTATAGGAGATTACACAGATTAAGTACAAGTAGGAGTGAGGCAATGCTTATAGCTGGCGGTTTATTCAAAGTGTAGTAGGGACTTAACCCGGTCCTGCTACAGGCAGCCTCCGATTCATTCAGTATCTTCTTCACAGCTTCAGTAACTTCAGCTTCTGTCAGCTGAATATCAACATGACGTTGAGATTCTTTTGAGTCACCAGTATACTCGCACATTAAACTGGGGCGACGGCTTAAAGTGAATATACTCCATGAAATCCAGCAGCGAACAAAATCAACTCCTGTTAGACCATTGGCCATGAAGGCTCTAAGCTTGGAGAGTTGTGGAGCATATGTAGCCCGCTCTTTGGTGGTCAACTGTTGCGGAAATGAATGTGTGTTGGTAAGCCGGTGAGGACGGTAACCTGGCAGAGGATTCTCATCGTCAGGAGAGGTATCTTTACAATAAAACCAAGTCTGGTTCCAGTCCTTAGGATGGCTATGGAGTTTGGCATGAGGGAAACTGACATCTTTCCTCTTCTGAATTGAAACGCCGCCCAGTTCGGTATTGGGCCCGTCTACAAACTCAGTACGGCGGTTCAAATAGAAAAAGTCTCGGAATAGCTCAATAGTTGGCTCCTCTTGCAGGTAGGATTCACAAAATACTTGAAAGTTGCAAACATTGGACACAGAGTTGGATGGATCTGGAAATTGGCAAGCACATCACGAAAGAACTTGGACCCGGGCGGTTTAAAGCCACGACTCATGTGATCAACAAATACTACTACTTCGCCATCTCTGGGGGTAGGAGGGTTTTCTGGACTGGGAAGTTGCCATTGGATTACACTCCGCTTCAGTAGGGTGCCAATTTTGACAAATCTATCCAGTTGCTCTTCAGTAACCCGGGAGGGGACCCAGTTACAGGCATAAAATTGTTTGGCCATTGCAAGTGAAGAGCTGGAAAAGATTAATGCCGGTTTATGATTCAGGATTGACAAAGCATAAAGTGCAACAGGTTAAGAAAAAGGAATTCAAGCATGCAAAATTGTTAAACCGGAGGCTGATGCTGTTATAAATGGTAAAGCGACGAGCGATTTACAAGGGGACTAATGGCATATGATGGATTATTTTCTAAAAGGATAAACCGCCTACGCAGATGAGGAAGGTATAGATCTGAGGCAAAAATGACTAAGTGAGGAAAAACAGGTTTTACAAGTTCGCATTGGCATTTTGGATCTACCATAGGTCAGGAAAAGAAAAAGATTTAGACCTAAAAAGTTGGTTCTGGAGTAGTTTGCAACAGTCCAGATCGGTTTTATACATAGAAGGCATGGTTTGATAGCTAAGATAAAAGACCTCTCTAGCTACTGGACGGAACACATCAAAGTTGAAGTCTGCTATGTATGAACTGACAAAGAACAAGAGAATAACACCATGAACCCGTGTGAACCCTAAGTAGATCTACAGAGGAAAGAGGGAAAGACTTACCGAAATTGTTGAAGCAGCGGAGGTGCGCCATGTTTTTCTGGTGCGATCAGGTTGATGCAGTGGCCAACGGTGAGGCAGAGGCGAAGCTCGACGACGGCGGCGGCGCTCGGATGCAGAGGCGTCGCGAGGTGGAAGAAGAGATGAAGAGGCAATAGGAGGAAAAAGAAAGGGACCCTCAACCCTGTTTATAAGGCAAAGAGATAAGTGACAGACGCGGGAATCGAGGAGCCCAAAAATGGATATATATATATATATATATATATATATATATATATATATATATATATATATATATAACAAGGTTGCCGCCTCGATTGTTGGATACTCATTAATAAAGGGTATCTTCGGCTTTAATGAACAGGTGACGTCACGACGGTTTACTGCAAATCTGGAGGATGACGTCACGCCAGTTTACAAGATCTATGCCAAGGTGCAAAAGGAGTAATTTTTCTAAGTGTCGAAGATTGACATGAACAAGTTCAAATCAATCTGGGGCCTAATGTTAGGGATATTACTATTAAGTATAAACCGGCCATGAGGGCTGGGTTATGTTCACATGGAGTTAGTCATGTTAGAAGCCCATGAAGATGAAATAGATGGCGCTTTACGGAGGAGATCTAACATGAAGGCCTAGGGCCCAAAGGCGATTAGGGCCCGTAGATGTGAACCGCCATATGATATGTAACTTATATTGTAAGGCAAGGAAAGGTAGAAACCGAGCCCGGCACGTTTATGAACCGGCCTCGGGATTCTGTAGACCGCCGGGCATCAACCTCTGTATATAAAGGGACGACCCGGCGGCGGTTTAGGGACAACAAACAATAACTCGAGAACCAGGCAAAGCGGGTTCGCTCCCTGGTCATCGAAACCCAAGCAATTCCATCACAACTGGACGTAGGCTTTTACCTTCACCGCAAGGGGCCGAACCTGATATAGACCTAACCTCGTTGCGAGATCTGGTCTGTTGTTGTGGCCTGATCTTTCACAACACTCCACCACCAGCAGTAGCAACCTCTCGCCCATGCACATGATGTACACGAAGTAGAGGGTTTTAACCTTGCGGCCCAGCACGAGAAAACCAATCTCGACGAAGGTACTCATGCGCAAAACAATTTCCACGAAGAGAAATCGCAATAGACAGGTTTTCTAAAGATCCCTCCAAAACTTGATACGGGTGTCTACCCTGAAAAACACATGGTGTATATTTCATATAAAAATAACCTGTATTACATGACGCACAACCTAGGCTTTAATAGCTGACCCAAATGGCATAGCTTGGAAAGCAAGCTGACTAACCAAGAAAACTCTTCGTACGTGTACAATAGTATTTGGACTCTTAACTACCTAGTAGATTTCTTGCTTTATAGATTAGCAATATAATCTTTACAACCGAACTACACACCCTAGAAAACACCTGCATTAAGACTTTATTATGTAATAAATAAGTGCTCATGTCTTCTACAGGTGGACCCCAGCCGCATTCTTTCAAGGAAGATCGGTCACGTATCAAGCATCCCTTCCACACACGTTCCTTCCATGGTAAAAAAAGGAATATAAAATATTTATGTACTTGCTTCTCACGTAGCAACTATTCCTGGCAAGCCAACAAACAAGATCCATCATGGACTCCTTTCCTCCATCTAAATCAGGCTTACCAAGATAATTAAAACATTCTTTTTCTTTGTTTCCTCTTAATGCATGAAAGTGTAACACTGAAGCAATTATCATCCCAACCTGAACATGCTTCTCTTCTCTCCTGACGCACATCGCTTGCAAAGCTTCAACATGCATGCATCTATCTACTAGTGGTTGCTCATATTCGTAACTTAACTGTGGGTATTTCCATATACATCGCTCCATATCAGCTCCAGTCGAAACCGGGACGATCTCTGCATTTAAATTACACGTGGCCGTATCATCCTCTCCCCCTTGAAATGAAACCATCCCCGGTTTTGAGTCTATCTCTTTTGCAATATCTTGATCTGTGGATTGAACGACGGCCGCAAAAATTTCAGGAACTTCGGCCTTTTTTCTTCTTCTTCTTCATGCTCTGTTATCTTCTCAAGATGTCCTTTTCTCCAAGAAATAAAACGCTCCTCATCCATTGGCACGATGCTGTACTTCTTACCCCTCTTGACAGTATATATGTGTGTTTTACAATCATACACCACATCATGCTCTTTGTACCATGGCTCGCCCAATAATAAATGACATAAAATCATAGGTGCCGGAATCACGTCGCAGAAAATCTCGCAAAAATAATTTCCCAACAAAAACGGTACCTTGGTTTGGTGCGTGACAGTGAGCACTTCATGACCCCAACGAAACAAGTATGGTTGTGCTCGTGGTGTCACCGATAGATCTAGCTTCTCCACCATCTTAATGCTTACCGCGTTGATCAAACTCATGTGGTCGATTGTCATGGCACACGATATCTCCTGTACCACAACACGAGTATGAAAAAGTCCATCCCATCGACCTTCCTCCTCTAGTTGAAATCCATAGCTTAGCTTCAGTGATAATCCAGTCATCTTCCGCACAGTGCCGTGAACAACCTTGCTCTGAATACCACCTGATATAGACCTAACCTCGTTGCGAGATCTGGTCTGTTGTTGCGGCCCGATCTTTCACGACACTCCACCACTAAAAGTAGCAACCTCTCGCCCGCGCACGTGATGTACACGAAGTAGAGGGTTTGAACCTTGCAGCCCAGCATGAGAAAACCAATCTCGATGAAGGTACTCATGCGCAAAACAAGTTCCACGAACAGAAATCGCAACAGAGAGGTTTTCTAAAGATCCCTCCAAAACTTGATACGGGTGTCCACCCTGAAAAACACATGGTGTCTATTTCATATAAAAATAACCTGTATTACATGACGCACAACCTAGGCTTTAATAGCCGACCCAAATGGCATACCTTGGAAAGCAAGCTGACTAACCAAGAAAACTCTTCGTACGTGTACAATAGTATTTGGACTCTTAACTACCTAGTATATTTCTTGCTTTATAGATTAGCAATATAATATTTACAACCGAACGACACACCCTAGAAAACCCCTGCATTAAGACTTTACTATGTAATAAATAAGTGCTCATGTCTTCTACAGGTGGACCCCAGCCACATTCTTTCAAGGAAGATCGGTCACGTATCAAGCATCCCTTCCACACACGTTCCTTCCATGGTAAAAAAAAAGGAATATAAAATATTTTATGTACTTGCTTCTCACGTAGCAACTATTCCTGGCAAGCCAACAAACAAGATCCATCATGGACTCCTTTCCTCCATCTAAATCAGGCTTACCAAGATAATTGAAATATTCTTTTTCTTTGTTTCCTCTTAATGCATGAAAGTCTAACACTGAAGCAATTATCATCCCAACCTGAACAGGCTTCTCTACTCTCCTGACGCACATCGCTTGCAAAGCTTCAACATGCATGCATCTATCTACTAGTGGTTGCTCATATTCGTAACTTAACTGTGAGTATTTCCATATACATCGCTCCATATCAGCTCCAGTCGAAACCGGGACGATCTCTGCATTTAAATTACACGTGGCCGTATCCGAACCAGTATAAACTCTTGCATACTTTATCCACTTTAACCCCTTTAAGCTAACCCGTAGCAATGTCTCCATGACTAAGTCCTTTCACGAGGACATCTGCCGTGACAAAACCACAACAACATCGCATCGATCAATGAGTTCCTCCACTGCGTCATCATTCAGATTGGGCAAGAATAACGGGGTCGTTTCCGGCTTGTTCCCTCCATGGAGAAGACGATCAAACCATGGCAGAAGGAAGGGTGAAGGAAAATGGAGGAGGGAGGAATAGCTAGCATGCGACAACAGTTCCAAATCGAGAGGGAAAGGTGAAGAGTCAGTGGACGGTTGCCACGGTACACGAAGAGGCACCTGGGGAGCGATCGGTTGCCACAGAGGTCACACACTGACGACAAGGGCCGAGTGAACCGCATGAAATCCCATCGCACAACACACACATCTTGTTAAGTTGAACCATTTCTGTTCTCTTATGTCAACGCAAACAATTCATGTGAGTGAACCGCATGCCGTATATCGCACACACCTTGATCTAGCTGACCATTTCTTTTGTGTTGCCTCATCACAAACAGTTCACCCGAGTGAACCGTATGTTGTGTATCGCACACACCTTCAGATGGCTGCCCGTTTCTTTTGTGTTGCCTAATCACAAACAGTTCATCTGAGTGAACCGTATGCTGTGTATCGCACACGCCTTCATCTTGCTGCCTGTTTCTTTTGTCCCTCCTCATGACAAATAATTAATTGAACTTAACCATATGCCCTTCATCACACACGCAACTAAAATCTGAATCGTGTTTGATGCATCCACCATCGCAAATGTTTTGCACCTTTTTTGACGGTTTTCATACACCACCGTTTGTGATTATTGCATCGCACATAGTTTATCGAAGGGTCTCTGATTGTAGTGCCGCGTTAGCAGCATCTTGCAGTAGTGGTATGGAATGTAGTTCGCCAGAAAAAATGGATCATGCCCGGGGTTAAACGGATGGCGGGGGTGGGGGGAGCATGGCGGTCGCAGGCGGTTCAGGGGAAGGCGGGGCGGCGGCTACAGGCGGTTAGGCATGTGGCGGGCTGACGGCTCGATGCCTGAGAGAGAAGATGAACAGTGCATCAATTTCGAAGGTTGAGGAAGCCCTTCTGGCCATCCATGTTGCATCCAATGGCTCACAAGAGTCGACTGGCCCAAATTGCTCCTTCGAATTGCAGGATCCAGGTGGCATTCAAGGTCTTGAAGGTAGATTCGCGTCCACACCTGGTTTGCGGGCTTGGCGCGGGCGCGACCGGCTTCCACCGCGACAGCCACCATGTGCGCCTCCTCCACATGGGCGGAGACGACAATGACACGCTAGTTCCTCCTCGCTGACGTGCTGGAGCACGCGCTCATCCTCCTCTTCGTATGTTGCGTGCATAGACACGGCTCCACTAGCTGCTCGCATGCTTGGCAGCGCGGCGGCATCGTGATGAGGGACTGCAGACGACGTGAGAGAGGGAGCCTTCGGCTTCATGGCACAGGGATGGCGGCGACACGGCAGTGATGGGCGAGAAATGGTTGGCCATTGCAAGCGAGCGCTGGCATGCGCAACGGCGGCAGCGACATATTGATGAGTGTGCATATGGGAGCTTAGTTTAGTTTTATATAGGGTTGGTCAAACTTAAAAGAAAACCGTACTAGTACACGTAAACATTAGACTGAGGCAACGCTTATATTAGTTACCATAGCCACGATACGGAATCCTGTGCAAGCGCGTGAACCGCAGCCGTGCGGTCGATCGAACGGTGCATCACCGTGTCGCGCTCGAAGGACATCCACCGAACCTTTTTGTGTGTGTGAAAACAATCCCTGAATATTACTCAACTTTTTTTCCTGGAAAAGTTTTTGACGCTACAATATTTCCATATATTTGAATTTAGCTCCAGTTTGTGTTGTTTTGGATTTGGACGTTTTAGGTGCACCCTAGTTTTTTAATACTGATTTTGTGTGTGTGACTGAGAAAGAACTTGTGTATGTGTCCATATGTGTGTTGTGGAGGAAGGGCAATGTGGAGACGGTGTGCGTGTGATAGAGAAATAGAGAGGTGTGAATGTGCAAATGATCATGCATGAGTGAGACATGGATAGATGCCGATATGTTGTGTATAGATGAGAGAACAGTCTTCTATTTGTACTTGTGTGTGTGAGAGAGAGAGGGGAGCATCAGTAACACAACAACCATCTCTCTCGATTCGTCCGTCCCTCGCACAATCGCATGTAACACATGCATCAACGCACACATTTTGACACCCTCACCCGGCCGCTGACCACCTCAAGGCCCGCACATCGCTCTCTATCTCGCATGCACAATCTCTTCGTGAAAACCCTATTTAGCATGTAGCTTTCCGTCACATACACACACATTTCTCTCCATAGGTTTGATTTCTCTCAATATCTGACACACACACACACACACCGCACACACACTCCCCCTCCCCCGAGCACACAATTCATCCCCATCCAAGGTTATATGGCGACTGCTCTCACTTGTTCTTCTTCGCACCCCAGCATGCACAACACCTCAATCTTCAAAGAGGGCATTGAGGATATCGAAGACGGTGACCACACTGCACAAGAGAATGCGGGGCCATTTGGAAGCAGGATGATGTGACGACGGCTAACTGACTCCTCCCCCCTCTCTGTCCCGCACAAAATTACCAATCCTTCTCTCTCCGACACAAATTTATCAATTCCTCAACCCACGAGATCCTTCCCCTCTCGTCCATGTTTTTCCAGCTCCCTCATCAAACCTGTTGTCTCTTCCCCTTCCACGTGTACAGAATCCGGATGCACACGCATCTCATATATATCACATGTCTCCATCTTTCTCACAGACCTAACTTCTTCCTCTCTCTTTCTCTCTCTCGTTAGGTTTGTCTCCTACTCTTGTCCACATACATACAATCTTTCCCGCCCTATCTGCTCCATCTTCGCAATCCCTCTCTACACTTTCATTCACACATTGGGATGTGTTCAAAATGTTGTTTTTATAATGGATGATGTAGAGTTATGGTTGGTTTTGTTGCATCCTACAAAGTAATAACTATGAAATGCATTTAGATTCTCATTTCACTAGGATTATATGAGTTTGAGCATATTATGAAGTACTATAGACCTCGTATACATCTTGGAATTCAGCAAGGATTGTAACTATTGAATTGTATAGACCATTACATTCGAAGTCAGTAGCCTAATATATTTATTTCATAATTACAACAAATGATTAATTCACTACAAACTAATAAAACAAATGTGTACTCCCTCTGTTTTTATTTAAGTCCGCGTATTAGCATTGGTCAAAGTCAAGTTTTGTAAACTCTCAGAAAGTTTATAACAAAAAATATTAACATATACAATAACAAATAAATACCATTAGATTCATTATAGAATGTACTTTCACATCATACACATTTGTTATGGTAAATGTTCATATTTTTCTATAAACTTGGTCAAACTTTAGGAAGTTTGACTTCGGTCAAACCTAATATGCAGAGTTAATAAAATGGAGGGAGTACTAGTAGTTACCAGTACTACTAACTACTAGTACTACTCGCTAGTTGCTTAACCCAATCACCCGACACGCCACACGGGGAGTTCAGTGTCACAAAATTTTGAGGTCGGCGGGAAAATCTCCCGCGACCCTGATTCGAGCAGTGCGAAGTTACCATCATAGCCTTTGGAACAGGCCTACGGATGATGCTTGGTAGGGGGCTATTTTCGTAACTTCAGGTTCGCCCTACCCAGCCAACCCCACCCCGGCAGCCAGAGTAGTACACCTGAATACTCGCCGTTTTCTATCCCCACTACAAAATAGACTTCTCCATGGGACTGCAGCCTTCGTGCTCCACCCCTTCTACATCGGCACACTCATCCACCGCAGCGCATCTGCCTCATCGATGATCTTGTAAGCCACACTGGAGCCAGTCCACCGTCGTCGTACACGGAGCCTCTTTCCCAACACTGTCTTCCACGGTCTCGGATCTGCTTCCCGAAAGCCGACGCCAAGCGTAGAAGCACCACTGTCGTGGACAATGAACTAACTCCCGTTGCCGATCATGATGCACAGAGGCCGCTGCGACCATCGTCCTCCTCCTCAATTGGTAATGTGTGTATTGAATCACTTAGTAGTACATGTGCAGTTCCAATTTTGTTCATACTTACCCTTCAAATTTCCTAGTTGCTATTGTTCCCGTAAAAGTAATTGGTTATAGCCTCCATTATCGAACAGAATATCAGCTTGTAATTGTGCGTCGCTCCTGTATCACGCTGTGCTTGGGTAGGTTCTTTATCTGCAACCAGTAGTGTGACAAATGATGGAAAGTTTTTTAGAAGTAGCAAGATGCCCATGCGTTGCACGGAAAATCAAGATGCATTTCTATGAGTACTTTATCTTGTGGGAGAAAAGGATGAATGAGGGAAGGCCTTATTTGCAAATCTAGAGAGGGTTATGGGTATCTTTCTGCAAAATTGCCGTAGTTTCCTTCTGATCCGTCAGATGTAAATCAGACGGCCTATATTGCAGGATGGCAGGCACACCATCATCACCAACTCTGTTTTTTACAAGAGTAGAGAGTAGAGAAGTAGAGATAAATATTAAATACAGAATAAATACAACAGTCGAGAAGAGAGTAGAGATAGCAGGGACGTCGGGAAAGGACCGCACGCATGGGGGAAAAAGCGGCCGGGCACGCGCTAATTTTGGCGCACGGCGTCCGGCGCACTTTATAAAACCCAACGCGCTCCCACCGCTCTATGCCTTGCCACCGCTCTCTCCCTGCTCTATGACTCGCCACCGGTCTCTCCCCACTCTGCGCCTCGCCACCGCTCTCACCCCGCCGCATCGCCGGGAAACTTGGGGATACCGCGGCGTCCGCGCGCGCCCCTCCGGCGGCTTCTCCGCCGAGATCCGGTTCCGTGGGATGCGCTCGGCCTCCACAATTTCAACACCGCCAACGAGGCCACCCGCGCGTACCACACAGCGGTGTGGCGCCTCCGATGGCCTCATAGAACATTGAACTTCCCCAATGTGCCGATGCGGGAGCGGGCGCAGGAGCTCGCGCCTCTGCCGCGGCTTATCACCGACAAGGATCATCGCGACAACCGGAGGCAGGAGCACCGTCTCGGCATCACTGAGATGGACGAGGAAGCCATGGCGCTGTGGTGCCAACACTTCCCACAGGACAGCATCAACAAGCACTAGTTCTACGCGTAAAGGAGGGCGGAGAGGGAGAAGAGGAGGGCGGAGCGAGCCGCCTATCACAAGGACAAGCATATGCGAAAACCGGACGCTCAATTCAACATGAGGCTAGGAGTAGCGTCGCCCTGGGAATCTGACGACGATCGGTATCTTCACGCCTACATTGAGACATCGGAGGAGGACATCATCGAGGAGGAGTCGGACGACAAGGAGTAGTTGAACTATCTATTTTTTATATCTATGCAATATCTATGCAGAGAACTATCTATGTCTCTACTCTCTATCTCTACTTCTCGATCTCAGCACTCCAGGCCCGCAAAAACTGGCTATTCCGGCACTGTAAACGCTTTTTTAAAGTGCCGCGCGTTACGCTTCTGTTGGAGGTGCTCTAACATGGCAGACGAGTGCTTTAATGTTGCCCAGAAGATGCGTGAGTATTACTATGTAGTATATTTTTCTTTCCATATCGAGATTTTAAAACCACGAGTGCGAACATGCAGAAGAGCAATGAAGACCAAACACGGGATATTGGGGACATCTTCAAGGAGCGTGGCAAGTTAAAGAGGAGCTGCGCTGAACCTGTAAAACGAGCTTTGGTAAGTAACACCCTTTAAATTACTTTCGTTTATCCTCGTGTTCTTCGATGTGTATATGTTGTAGTTTCAGTTTCTCTTAGCCTCGTGTTCTTCGATGTGTAATAAGAAGAGTCTTAATCGTCCTAATGCTTTCGTTTTAGCTTGATTTAGGAAGTGGGTGTTCTCACCTTGTAGTCTATTTTTATATTTTTCCTTTTGAATTCACTTCTCCGAGTCCTATTTATCTGGCTTCTACTAAATGGATCTGGGTTGCTCTGAGTATTGATCTAAAAAAGAAGTAACTTCATGTCAGGATGCAGTTCCTGTGAGGAGGGAAGTATGGTCAACCTCGAGATCATGTTTCCAAAATGAGGCTAGATTACACACAAGGTGCCAGTTCCCTAATGATGCTGGATTAGACACAAGGTGAAAATACCCAGATGATGCTGAATTACACACAAGCCAGGTGGAGTCGTGAACTATTCGTGTCCTCGTGGCTCTAGTAAATACTGAAAGAAAGCATGCAGCAGCCCTTGAGGATGTAGCTGAGTTACTGAAGAAGCGAAAGGAGCAATCAGATGCTCTCTTCACCCAAGCCAAAGAAGAGATGGAAGAACCCAGAAAATAAGCTAGCATAGAAGAGCAGGCTAGGCGTCTCCTGCTATCTAAAACCGTTGTCAGTACAAATTTTCCTTCATACCAGCTAAGTTCGAATGTTTATCCAGTCAGCATGCCTATTGTGATGTCCGTGCATCTATTGATGTGGCACAACATATTTTTTTCTGGTAATGTAATAACAACAATTACTTTCCAAACAATAATAGACCAAGCATTGGATATGGTACAGTTCACGCGCAAGCCCAACATTCCAAGTTCAACTTCCACATCAAACTCATGTTCACAGATATCTGCACATTCATAGATAATGTCCACAACCATGATTCACTTCAAAGCCAAAAAAATGTGAGGAGAGTTATAAATAAAGAAAAATCTCTAGTTCCTGCTACCAGTGCGATCACAACAAGTCAAGACCATGCATAATTAATTATATTTTGGTCATTTTTTGTGTTCTAAAATGCCGGCCGGCTCGCGGAAGGACGTGTTGCTGGCACACGCGCGGATTCAATAGAGGCCGGCGGGGCAGTCTGAAGCCGGTTGCATGCGGCAAGGAGGTGTGTTCAGTCGGGCCTGCAGCGAGTGGGGCCCTCTTGGCCGGCGCGCCGGTTCAATGCCTGCGCTATGAGAGGTCGCGTTTGTGTTATAGCAATCACTTCATCCAGTCCTTTTTTGTTTGGGTATAACAAAATATTGTTTTCCATTCATATTTTACAAGTAAAATTTGGGGACAAACTTTGACCCAAAATACGATGGGGACTAGTAAACTAGAACAGTGGTAGTAGTATTGTTATCAAAGAAGGGTTTACCCCTTCCTATTTTCATTACTAAAAACCAACATCTAAACCATTGTATTTTCCCTAGAACTACCAGGTTCAACATCTCACAACATAAACCCATACAACCATACGCCAAGGAGGTAGTAGTTATGAATTCCATTTTCACTCCATACCAATCGTTCTAAAATCTACTTAGTACTTATAATGCGCCATTGAAAATCAGAACTCTCACCCAGCTAATAAAATGATATTTTAAACGTGTGTAACATCCCAATTTTCAATTTGGATGTTAATATTTAGGTCATCATATGCATCCATCATTCTTTGCATTTTTTAATTTGGTTTATTAGGACGTTTTGATCCTAGAGACCTCAAGCAACTCAAGTACCTTGTGAGAGAGTTGGAGGTTTTCATAAAATTCCATTTTTGAATTTTTCAAAATTGGTAAATTCGATCAAGGTGATTTTTATTTGAAATTATTTTTCCAGTTATTTCAAAATAAAATAAAATAGTGAGAGAAGATAATATGACTTCTCCAAAACAGAGGAAATAATGGAAATTTAATTTTGAATAAAAATATATTTTATTTGAACTTTATTTGAGATTTTTATTCGGTTAAATTAGGAAAAATTGCATCTTTGAAAATTGCATTTTAGCTCAGAAAAATGTTCATGTGGTCCTCAATATTAGTATAGGACCGTGGAAATAATTTTTGGCATTTTAGTATTTTTATTTATTTTATTTTGGATTTTTCCTTTTCGGCGATTTTTTTAAAACCTTCGACCGACTGGGCCGAAGCCTAGCCGCCCGCTCCGCCGCCGCTTTCCCCGCACGCGCTGTCGCGTGACCGAGCGGGACTCCGGCCGGGAGTCCGCACCGCCGCCGGCTCGGGCTCACCCCTTCCCCAAGCTGGCCTCGCCCCGGGCCTCCTTAAATACCGCTGCCGCCATCCCCCTCTGCTCAAGCCGCCGCCCCGCCGCCGCAGCCCACTGCCGCGCCGCACCGCGCCACCACGCCTCTCCCCGCTGCTGTAGCCGCCGAGCCGCTGCCGCGCCGGAGCAGCCGTTCTGCCTCGCCGACCTTGCCGGAGAACGCCGTCGTCGCTGCCGGCCAAACCCGCAAGAACCTATAAAAACCGATCAGTTTTCTATGGTTTTTTTGATTTTTAGATTAGATCGGTTTTATTTATTTTATTTCATTAATTAGCGAACGTTCACCCGATTTGCTATTACAACAAACGAATTTGTTCGTTAGTCTCTGTTAGTAGACGTTTGTTCGTTAAATTTTCTTTTTAGTTTTATTTTTCGGCCAGGGACCTATCCACGAATAGTTTTCTTACCGATTAGTCCCTGATCTTCAACCTTCACTACTTTTTGCTCGTTTATCCAAATCCAGTGAAACCAACAACAAAATCTTCGTTGGTTCCCCTTTGTCCAGATAATCAATTCGAACATGATTTTGGAAATTTAAAATTTGGTTTCAAGTGGATTTAAATTTGAACTTATTTTGATCGTAGTTTGAGTTTCGTAACTCCGATTCAATTTCTTGTTTTTGCAAATCAAAGCTCTTCACTTGAACTTTCAGTTTAGATCTTTACTTTTGGTTTTACTTTTGCAACTTATGCTTGAGTGCTTATGTATGCTATTGTTTGTTCATGATAGAGGTTCCAGAGTGCGAAGCTTGCTACTACGAATCTCTAGGGTTTTCCTAACGTCAGCAAGGCAATTAACACTTTGATCATATCTCTTATTACCCAGTTTTTTATGCGTTAGTTTCAACCTTCAAACATTGCATGAGTAGGTTTTTCATAACATGTGGGTATTGGGAAGTAGTTGATGAGGTAGGAACCTATTGTCTTATATCAAACCCCGGGTATTGTTATACATTATGGCTATATTACTTTGCTATGCTCATAGACGTGGATTGGTTTGTGAGATTCATGAAAGATGTGAGAGTTATTTATAACTAAGGGAAATTTAAGGTGGCTACTTTAATACAAATCTAGGTGGATTGGTTGTGGCCACCTGGGGAATCCAGTGTTGTCCAAGGAGATCCCGGGGCACCCGTGTGATCATCCTATGGGATGCCACCCAGGCTCAAAGGTATCATAAGATTATTCATGCTAGAAACTTTCATGGGCAGCCACAAGCCATTATGGGCTCTGGCATAGTTGAGAAAGTTGTGGGAATCCTTTCCATGATGGGCTAGCAGATGTAGGGGAATTGTAGGTGTACCAGCCTATCTATCGGTTAAGGTGACCTCTTTGGAAAGACTGTGTCTCGGTCATCCATTCCTTAAACATCATGCAGTGCGAGAAATACAATGGAGGAGATCGAGTCTTCTGCGGAAAAAGTGCGCAAACCTCTGCAGAGTGTATAAACTAATCATGGTTAGCCGTGTCCCCGGTTATGGACATCTTGAGTATCTGGTAGTTGAATTATTATGTTGATCTCATCACTCTACTTAATGAATTTGTCGATTATTAAATGTTAATTTGGGACTGATTTGGGGGTACCTTTTCAATAATTTCATCAAACTTTGTTGTTAAATAAAATATATTCCTTTGTTGTAGGAAAAAAATTAGCTTTATGGAAATGATAACCGTAGATCCTCCACCAGCCAAATAAGCATGTAGTGATAGATGTGAGTTGTTCATTGCTCTATGGTGTTATCTTGCCAACATATTCCATGTGCTGACCTACACGGTTGTAACGTATCATGTTGCAGAATTTTCAGACGAAGAGTAAGGTGTGATAGGTCGTTGTCATGCACTCAGTTTTGCCGTGGAGTATGATGGACTCATTTATCTTCAAACTTCCACAGTTATCTTATTTCGATGGCCTTCAGCCATACTATTGTAATAAGTACTCTTTCGTAGACACTCGTGTAATAAGTGTGTGATTAAACTCTGCAATAAATCTTTGAGTACTATGTGTGTCAGCAATACCAATCCAGGGATGACACTTAAGCACAGAGACTACGGTACATTGGGATCGGCTTGCTACAAGATGGTATCAGAGCCAGGTTGACTATAGGACGCAACCACTAGGAAAAGCCATAGGATACTCTTCTCTAATCATTTCTAACTCTTCTCCATTTCTACTCTATAGATGGCGGACCCAAGGAATAAGTTCACTCAATAGGATGACGACACCACTTTCGGACGACACTTGAAGGAAGTCACTAGGTACCTAAACATCGGCATACCAAGCTTTACCGGGACCTACACCGCCACTTTACCAGAAGAGGAGCGCTGGATGATTCAAGTTCGTGTTCCCGGAAGGACGTTCACGCCAGTTACTGAGCCCATTGAGTTTTTCTTTGATGCCCCAACCCGGAGTTTAGGAAAGAGCATGGCGACGCACATCGCCATTGGACACATCAGAGAGGTGTACAACAAGGATCTTAAGGACACCATCTATTAGATATGAGGACGTTGAGATGAGCAATGGGAGATGATTCATACCAGGAAGGATAGATCCATTGCAGCCTACATACAGGAGTTGAACCATCACATTCGACGCTATGAGAACTAGATGTGTGCCAACATGATAAACATGAAGGTGACGACCCGGAACATGGAGCTAGAGGAAGAACTCAAGTCTACATGCGATGGATATGAAGAAGAAATTGATATACTACTGGAGAAGAATGAAGACCTGAAGAAGCTAGGGATATTCAAGGGGATCCTGAACCTGGAGTAGACATTCTTTCAGAAGATTACATCATACTAGACGACACAAACTCCAACCCCGACAGCGATGATGATTATAAAGATGAAGCTGGAGCAGATATCATGGAATCTTCCACCGATCAAAATTTCTAGTCAACCACCATATTACCATTAGTATTCTCCCATGTATATAATAATAGTCTATGAGATTTTGTAACGGTAGCTTAGATTAATTGTATGCATCTTGTTTGAATTGAGTGGTGTGAAATGAATGTGTTTGTCTCATGTGCATATGGGTAGTGAAATCTCTCTTTAGACCTCATTCTATTCTGATCTCACCCGTCTAAACCTATCAGATGCCTCTGAGACGTGACCCCACATTCGCCTTTCCACCGGAGCTCACTCAGTTGATCCAACATCAGAATGCCTTGATGCAGTTGCTAGTCCAGAACCAAGGCAACAACAAAAACGACAACCCACTGCCACCACCTCCAGTGGACAACTTAGCCCATTTTCTAAGGTTGAATCCGCCGGTGTTCTCTAGCAGCACTAAGCCGATTGTTACTGATGACTGGCCCTGCAAGATTGGAAGGGAGCTGACCACCATAGGTTGCATAGATGCTGAGAAGGTGTGGTTTGCCGCACATCAACTGGATGGACCAGTAGCCTCATGGTGGGAGAATTACACAATCACTTTCCCTGTGGCCAATGTCACCTGGGATCAGTTTCAGCAAGCATTTCCGCACTGCACATGTCTCAGAAGGAGCTATGAGCATGAAGAAGCGTGAGTTCCGCAACTTACGCCAGGGAAATTGTACTATGGCACAATACGTGGAGGAGTTCAACAAGTTAGCACGCTACAACCCAGATGATGTGGTCACAGATGCTGCGAAGCAGGAGAAGTTTATGGAGGGGCTGAATGACGAGCTGAGTATGCAGTTGATGGTGGCAACATTCACCAACTATAAGGAGCTGGTAGATAGGGCTCTTATGATTGAAGGCAAGCAACATCAGATAGAGAACTGCAAACAGAAGTATGGAAAAGGGAAGTACAACTTGGGAGCTCAGCAGAAGCATCGTTTTACCCCAAACTCGGGAGGACATACCCATCATAACCATGGAGGCCATTCTCACAATGGAGAAAGTTCACATAATCACAGTGGCCCTAAGAATGGGAATGGGAATGGAGGAAACAACAGTCAGAGCCGTTCCAACCCGGCAACACCCGCCAAGAAGGATTTGAGCCATGTTAGCTGTTTCGAGTGCGGGAAGACTAGACACTACGCCAATGATTGCTCTGAGTTAAAGAATGGTAATGGAAATGGAAGCTTTGGAAAGAAGCCCAACCTTTTCACCAGAGGGCAGGTGAACCACGTCAACATGGAGGAAGTTGAAGAGCATCCCAATGCAGTTATTGGTAAGTTTTTGATTAAGTCATTTACATCTATTGTCCTTGTTGACACTTCTGCATCGCATTCATACATATCAAGGGGATTTGTGGATCAGTTTAAGTTGCCCACCATATCCCTTGAGACACCTATGTTAGTAAGCTCACTTGGAGCGGAGTATATGGCTAGCAGAGGATGTTTTTAGTTAACATTGACCATAGGTAGGCATGTTTTCCCCTTAGACCTAATAATTTTGGAGTCGCAAGGATTGGATGTGATACTAGGCATGGATTGGCTATCAATGTACGGAGGAAATATCGATTGTGCTAGTAAGTCAATTCTCCTCACCACCCCAGAGGGTAAAAGGATCATGTATCTAGGCATGTGCCAAGGAGGACTCATGTAAATTCACTTTTGGGAGTTATTCAGGAGGAAGTGCCAGTTGTCAAGGATTATCCCGACGTATTCCCGGAGGAACCACCAGGCATGCCACCAGATCGAGATATAGAATTTTTGGTAGAGTTGTTACCAGGCACCGGACCAATATCTAAGAGATCGTATCGGATGCCCGCAAATGATCTGGAGGAAATTAAGAAACATATTAAGGAGTTATTGGAGAAAGGTTACATTTGACCAAGTTCATCGCCGTGGGGAGCCCCAGTGCTCTTAGTTGAGAAGAAGGATGGATCTTTGAGGATGGTTGTGAATTATCGTGCACTGAATGAGGTGACGATCAAGAACAAATACCCACTACTGATGATCAATGATTTGTTTGACCAGCTGTAGGGAGATAAAGTATTCTCCAATGTCGATCTTCGATCATGATACCACCAGCTGAAGATCCGAGAATAGGATATACCTAAGACAACTTTTACCACAACGTACGGGCTATATGAGTACACTGTCATGTCTTTTGGTTTGACTAACGCCCCTGCCTACTTTATGAGTATGATGAATAAGGTGTTCATGGAGTTCTTGGATAAGTTTGTTGTGGTGTTCATTGATGATATATTGGTATACTCAAAGAATGAAGAAAAACACAAGGAACATTTGCGCTTAGTTCTTGAGAAGCTTAGGGAACATCAGCTATATGACAAGTTCAACAAATGTGAGTTTTGGTTGAAGGAAGTTGGATTTCTCGGACATGTCATATCTGGAGAAGGTATAGTAGTAGACCCTTCCAAGGTTCAGTCTATCACTGAGTGGTTGGCACCCACCTCAGTTGGAGAGATACACAATTTTCTTGGACTCACAGGATATTATCGGAGATTCATTAAGAATTTTTCCAAGATTGCGAAGCCCATGATGGAGTTATTGAAGAAGGACACCAAGTTCAAATGGACCAAAGAATGTGAGGCCAGTTTTCAGGAGTTAAAGAAATGTTTAGTTACAGCCCCGACGCTAATTATTCCGGATATATGCAAGGACTTCCAAGTATATTGCAACGCTTCTTGCCAGGTACTTGGAGGTGTACTTATTCAAGACGGAAGAGTTGTTTCATATGCCCCATGTAAGCTTCGACCTCATGAGTTGAATTATGCCATGCATGATTTTGAGTTAGCAGCCGTAGTGCATGCGCTCAAGACCTAGAGAAATTTTCTTATTGGAAACCGTTGTGATGTATACACGGATCATAGGAGTTTGAAGTACATCTTCACACAGAAGGAGTTGAACCTCAGGCAGAGGAGATGGTTGGAGCTCATAAAGGATTATGATATGAAGTTGCATTATCATCCAGGAAAGGCCAATGTTGTAGCAGATGCTTTGAGCCGCAAGAGTTACGTTAATACTCTCATGACCGGAGGATTACTGCAAGAGTTAGCTGAAGATCTCAGAGAACTTCATTTGGAGATAGTTCTGAGAGGTTTTGTTGCAGCGCTGGAAGTTCAGTCCATGTTGTTGGGAAAGATTCTAGAAGCCCAGAAGACTGATAAGGAGATTGCGGAGATAAAGGAAAAGATGAGTAAAGGAAAGGCCAAAGGTTTTTGTGAGGATGAACACGAAACTTTATGGTTTGAGGATCGTATTTATGTGCCCAATGACCCAGAGATAAGGAAGTTAATACTTCAGGAAGCTCATGACTCACCATACTCGATTCACCCCGGAAACACCAAGATGTATTTGGACTTGAAGGAATGTTTCGTGTGGACAGGAATGAAGAAGGATATTGCCGAGTATGTAGCAGTATGTGACGTCTGTCAGAGAGTTAAGGCAGAGCACCAGAAGCCAGCAGGATTACTTCAGCCTATGCCGATACCGGAATGGAAGTGGGATAAACTTGGCATGGATTTCATCACCGGATTACCCAGGACACGATCAGGCTACCATTCCATCTGGGTAGTAGTTGATCGCTTGACCAAAGTGGCTCACTTTATCCCCGTGAAAACCACTTATACGAGCGCGAAGTTGGCCAAGATATATATGACCAGGATCGTATGTCTGCATGGAGTTCCGAGGACCATCATATCAGATAGAGGAACACACTTTACCTCGATTTTTTAGAATCAACTACACCAGACTTTGGGTACCAGGCTAGAGTTCAGTACAACCTTTCATCTGCAGATAGATGGATAGACCAAGATAGTCAATCAGATTCTGGAGGACATGTTGAGAGCTTGTGCGCTAGATTATGGATCTAGTTGGGATGATAATTTGCCTTATGTAGAGTTCTCATATAACAAGAGTTACCAGGCTAGTTTGAAGATGACCCCTTTCGAAGCTTTGTATGGAAGGAGGTGCAGGACACCATTGATGTGGGATGAAGTTGGAGACTGTCAATTGTTCGGACCAAATTTAATCAAACAGTGTGAAGAGAAGGTTAAGTTGATTCATGATAGACTGAAGGTAGCTCAGTCCAGGCAGAAGAGTTATGCTGACACTAAATGCAAGGAGGTAGCCTATGAAATCGGAGATAGAGCATATCTCCGTGTGTCACCACTTCGAGGAGTTAAACGATTTGGAGTCAAGGGAAAGTTAGCCCCAAGATTTGTAGGACCATACCGAGTTTTGGAACATATGGGAGAAGTGGCCTACAAGTTGGAGTTACCCCAAGGATTGTCAGGAGTGCATGATGTGTTTCACGTTTCCCAATTGAAGAAGTGCCATGCAGAGATGGCCGATATTCCTCTGAGAGATACTATGCCCCTGGAAGCAATTCAGTTGGAGAGTGACCTAACATACGAGGAGAAATCCGTCAAGATTCTTGAGTTTGCCACCCGAGTTACATGCAGCAAGGTCATCAAGTTTTGCAAAGTTCAGTGGAGTCACCATACCGAGTAAGAAGCCAACTCGGAGCAAGAAGAAGACCTACGGAAAGACCACCCACACCTATTTGCTAGCCAACCCGAATCTCGAGGGCGAGATTCATCTTAAGGGGGGGTAGGTTTGTAACATTCTAACTTTCAATTTGGATGTTAATCATTAGGTCATCATATGCATCCATCATTCTTTGCATTTTTGAATTTGGTTTATTAGGACATTTTGATCCTAGAGACCTTAACCAACTCAAGGACCTTGTGAGAGAGCTGAAGGTTTTCATAAAATTTCATTTTTTAATTTTTCAAAATCGGTAAATTGGATCAAGGTGATTTTTATTTGAAATTATTTTTCTAGTTATCTCAAAATAAAATAAAATAATGAGAGAAGATAATATGACTTCTTCAAAACAGAGGAACTAATGGAAATTTAATTTTGAATAAAAATATATATTTTATTTGAGATTTTTATTCGATTAAATTAGGAAAAATTGCATCTTTGAAAACAACATTTTAGCCCATAAAAATGTTCATGTGGTCCTAAATATTAGTATAGGACCGTGAAAATTATTTTTGGGATTTTAGGATTTTTATTTACTTTATTTTAGATTTTTCCTTTTCAGCGAAATTATTTAAAAAAAACCTTCGACCGACTGGGCCGAAGCCCAGCCGGCCCGCTCCGCCGCCGCCTTCCCCGTGTGCGCCGCCGCATGACGGAGCCGGACTCCGGCCGGGAGTCCGCACCGCCGCCGCCTCGGCCTCGCCCCGGGCCTCCTTAAATACCGTCGCCGCCACCCCCCTCTCCTCAAGCCGCCGCCCCGCCGCCCCAAGCCGACGCTGCCCCCTGCCGCATCGCGCCGCCGCCCACTACCGCACCGCCCGCGTCGTACTGGGCCGCTCCCTGTGCCACCACGCCGCTCCCCGTCGCTGCCCCGCTGCCGCGCCGGAGCCATCGTACCGCCGGAGAACGCCATCGCCGCCGCCGGCTGGACCCGCGAGAATCGGTAAAAACGATCGATTTTCTTCGGTTTTTTGGTTTTTATATTAGATCGTTTTATTTTATTTTATTTCGCTAATTAGCGAACGTTCACCCGATTTGCTCTTTTAATGAACGAATTCGTTTGTTAGTCTCTGTTAGCGGATGTTCGTTTGTTAGATTTTTCTTTTTAGTTTTATTTTTCGGCCAGGGACCTATCTGCGAATACTTTTCTTACTGATTAGTCCCTGATCTTCAAACCCTCACTACTTTTTGCTCGTTTATCCAAATCCAGTGAAACCAGCGCCAATATCTTTGTCTTATTCCCCTCTGTCCAGATAATAAACTTGAACATGATTTTGGAAATTTAAAATTTGGTTTCAAGTAGATTTAAATTCAAATTCTTTTGATCATAGTTTGAGTTTCGTAACTCTGATTCGATTGATTCTTTTTGCAAATTGAAGCTCTTCACTTGAACTTTCAGTTTAGATCTTTACTTTTGGTTTTACTTTTGCATCTTATGCTTGAGTGCTTATGTATGCTATTGTTTGCTCATGATAGAGTTTCCGGAGTGCAAGGCTTGCTACTACGAATCTCTAGGGTTTTCCGATCGTCAGCAAGGCAAGTAAAACTTTGATCATATCTCTTATTACCCAGTTTTTTATGCATTAGTTTCAACCTTCAAACATTGCGTCGGTAGGTTTTTGATAACATGTGGGTATTCGGAAGTAGTTGATGAGGTAGGAACCTATTGTCTTATATCAAACCCTGGGTATTGTTATACATTATGCCTATATTACTATGATATGCTTGTAGACGTGGATTGGTTTGTGAGATTCATGAAATATGTGAGAGAGTTATTTATAACTAAGGGAGATTTAAGGTGGCTACTTTAATACAAATCTGGGTGGATTGGTTGTGGGCACCTCGGGAATCCAGTGTTGTCCTAGGAGATCCCGGGGTACCCGTGTGATCATCCTATGGGATGGCACCCGGGCTCAAAGGGATCATAAGATTATTCATGCTAGAAACTTCCGTGTGCAGCCACAAGCCATTATGGGCTATAGTATAGTTGAGTAAGTTGTGGGAATCCTTTCCATGATGGGCTAGCAGATGTAGGGGAATTGTAGGTGTACCGACCTATCTATCGGTTAAGGTGACCTCTTCGGAAAGACTGTGTCTCGGTCATCCGTTTCTCAAACATCATGCAGTGCGAGAAATACAATGGAGGAGATCGTGTCTTGTGAGGAAAAAGTGCGCAAACCTCTGCAGAGTGTATAAACTAATCATGGTTAGCTGTGTCCCCGGTTATGGACATCTTGAGTATCTGGTACTTGAATTATTATGTTGATCTCATCACTCTACTTAATGAATTTGTCGGGTTATTAAGTGTTAATTTGGGACTGAGTTGGGGGTACCTTCTCAATAATTTCATCAAACTTTTTGTTAAATAAAATATATTCCTTTGTTGTAGGAAAAAATTAGCTTTATGGAAATGATAACCGTAGAGCCTCCACCAGCCAAATAAGCATGTAGTGATAGATGTTATTTGTTCATTGCTCTATGGTGTTATCTTGCCAGCATATTCCATGTGCTGACCTACATGGCTACAATGTATCATCTTGCAGAATTTTCAGACGAAGAGTAAGGTGCGATAGGTTGTTGTCATGCACTCAGTTTTGCCGTGCAGTTGGATGGACTCATTTATCTTCGAAGCTTCCTCAGTTATCTTATTTAGATGGCCTTCAGCCATATTATTGTAATAAGTACTCTTTCTGAGACACTCATGTAATAAGTGTGTGATTGAACTCTAGAATAAATCCTCGAGTACTGTGCGTGTCAGCAATACCGATCCAGGGATGACACTTAAGCACAAAGACAATGGTCCATTGGGATCGGGTCGCTACAATGTGGCTACTTGATCCGTGGCAACTGGCGAGCCACCGCCTCCAGGCCATTCACCTGTGGTCCCGACCATCAACTCCTATGGATGAAATTATCACATGAGCTGACTATTCCTACAAAGGTGCGCTCCACCACGTACCCGGTACCCGCGCATGCAGTAATCGTGCACCTAGGGTTTTATGGTTTTATTTGTTAATGGCGCCTTTATGTAACTCTCATGTGTGCGAGACAGCGAGAGACCGACTGCGTGCATGCGCCTCTTCTCTTCATATATGTACTCCACCATTTGTCTGGTCTCCAAAAAATTATACTGGAGTAATAACTACTAGCAATGTGCCAATGCGTTGCCACACGATCAAAGTAGATTAATACATATTCACCGATTTGATAGAAAAAAGAGTATAGTTTTGAAATACGTATATCACTAAAAATATGTTATGTTTCACTCAAAATATATTCCTTTGGCGGTTTTGATGAGATAAGGGAGGAATGTTGTTGCACGGAACATCACGATCTTGTGGGAGAAAAGGATGAACGAGGGAAGGCCTTATCTGCAAATGTGGAGAGGAGTGCGGGTAAATTGCCATAGTTTCCTTCCTATCCATCAGATATAAATCAGACGGCCTGTATTGTAGGATGGCAGGCACACCATCATCACCAACTCTGTTTTTATCTCTACTCTTATAAAAAGCATAGTTGGTGATGATCCGCATTTGCAATTTTGCAAAAAGATACCCACACCCCTCTCCACATTTGCAAATAAGGCCTTCCCTCATTAATCCTTTTCTCCCACAAGATAAACTAATCATACAAGTGCATCTTGATGTTTCGTGCAACGCATGGGCATCTTGCTAGTTGTGGCAAAAAGCCCATGTGTGTGTGTTGTGAGAGAGAGAGAGAGAGAGGGAGAGGAGGAGGACAAAGTGCATGTGTGACAAAGACACAAAGAGTGTGTGTGCGAGAGGTATCAGATTAAAATGAGGCAATAGTGTGTGTGTGTGCACGATCGAGAGGGCGTGTCTCAAGAACGGACGAAAAATCTACATAGATACAAGGAGCGCGAGACAGACATGTACGCGATAGTGGAAGGATGAGTGTGCGGGTGTATAAACCAATCTGGAGGCTAGTCGATCAATGTTTCTGAGAGAAATACAAGTCAGGGGTGCAAAAGCGAGAGTTTTGTGTGTGAGAGAGAGACGGTACTCGGGAAGGGGAGTGGAAGCAGGAGTTGTGTGTGTGTGTGAAGGGGGTGGGAGTTTGTCTGATCGGTAAACAAATGAATAATGTCAGTTTTATAACTGGGATGGAGACGGAAAGGAGTCCGCAACAAATGTTGTGTCTGTAGGGGAGAGTAATTTTAGTGGTATGAGTCATATCTATAGACATATAGAGAGTGTGAGAGAACCCCATAGAGAGAAAGACAAAGTGAAAGACGAGTGAGACTGTGCATGTGGCAGTGAAAAAGATAGCTTAGGTACCTAGTGATACCAGAGAATGGTAGAGACATGAAAGATAATGAAAACCGTGTAATGTATAATGATAGGGAGAGTGTGACACTTCTCAAGGGAGACGTAGAGAGACCATGTTTGCGAAGATAGGAGAAACATGAAGTGAGCGTGCGGGTGAGATGGAGAAAAGAGAGTGATAGCTACGTGAAGGAGCATGCGAGAGAGATGGGTGTGAAGGGAGTCAACATAAAAGGGATTCAAATATTTGAATTCGAGATGATACATGTAATTCATACTCGAACCAAAATTGATCTATCAAACATGCATACTCATATGAATTCGCGTGCATCTATGTTATTTAATATGTAGATATTACTGATCCATACATTTTAGTAGAACATAATTTGGTTTAAATTTTTTGAATTAAGCCTTATAATTTTGAGATCATTGTATTTGTAAATCATATTATACATATAAAGGAGCAGAATTCTTTGATGTGCTTTTGAAAGTATATATAAAAATGATGTATATAGAATATCATTCCAATCAAAAATGGATCCTGCCCGAACAAAAATAGAATACAAACTAGATTCGAATTGAGTTGGCACGGTAAATGTGTGCTCTTGCTCTGCAAAAATTTGAACGAAGCGGGGAAAGTCATAGTAACCGCCTGAAACCAAAATCTACGAGATGGAAATTACTGCCTATCCCTGACACGCAAAGCGTATCGGCTCGATTTCTATAGGTTTCGATAGGGGTACACTAGTGCGCGTCGGTCCTAAACAAACAGTTTTTAACCCCTTTCTGTGACGGCATTTGGAACCGTCGCCAAGTGCTTGTGGGCGATAGGGGTCCTTCCCACATGACCCAGAAACCGTCGGGGATAGGGCCCCTACAGTACTCCTACTCGTTTCTTCTCGCATAGCCATTGCAGTCGGTATTCTGTGATGCTACGTTTACGATGCGCGGACCATCACAAACAGTTCACTATTATATAACGTGTATGATGCGTGGCTCATCAGAAACGGTTGCCCGTTAAGAAGATTAGCTAATCGTCGTACGAGTGTTGGACAGGATTACGAAACGTCGGTCCGTCATAACATCGTTGTACACGACAACTATCGCACACGCTATCCTATG
Organism: Triticum dicoccoides; assembly: GCF_002162155.2. Taxonomy (NCBI): domain Eukaryota; kingdom Viridiplantae; phylum Streptophyta; class Magnoliopsida; order Poales; family Poaceae; genus Triticum; species Triticum dicoccoides. The sequence continues at coordinate 422,712,553 of NC_041382.1, forward strand.
GTGCAACATTTACGATGCATACTTCATTAGAAACAGTTCATGGTTGCGAATCGTGTACCATAAGGCAACTAACACAAACATTTAGTTTGCCCGCACCGTTTGTGATATTGTCTAACATCGCAGACGGTTTGCAAACGGCAATTGTGTGCATGCTTGCACACGTTTCCTCTCTGTGAACCATCTCGGATTATGGTGCATATCACAAACATTTGTGTTTTACCAACCGTGTGTGCTGTAACAACCTCGAGAGCATAATTTCACCCTAATTTAATTGTTGCTTTTCCAAATTGTACCGGATTTGGATTTGGATTTGAATGTATGCTACAACTTTATTCATATCCATCAGGTTCAAACAACCAATGCATTATTCGATTCATAGGTACATATGTTCAAGAATTACATAAGAACCAAATAAAGAATTATGAACCACAGTTGTGTACTTGTACTATTAAAGATGGTAAAGAAAGAGGCGAACTATATTCTGGTTGCTGAACAGGGTGAAGCGGAATTCCCATATTGTGCCCTCCTCCATGCAGAAGGCATGCACGACTCTAGTCCAACCCCTTGTGATGGCCGACCGCCCATCCTTCACGGTCTTCATGAAAACATCTAGATAATCACTGTGTTCTAGTAGAAATACTTTAACATATGCATGCCCACCAATCATGTAGTTTGAGAGGTAATCTTGAGTAAACTGCTTTGGCAACCACTACAAAGGAAAACGATTCAGACATTGTCATCTAACACAACTCATTATGGGCAGTAAAAAGAATGTTGCAGAGTTCTTACTTACCATCCTACAGTTCGCTGTTGACTTGGATAAAGTCTAAACAAATAGTTTAATTGCCATCTTTGGACCCATTTTACTAACAATCTTTATCAGCTTCCTCACTTGATGCTGGTTCATCGATATCTCATTGCCCCATACACAAAAAGTGTCGAAGCACGAATCTTTACCAATGACATATGTACCTAAAAGCACCAAGTTAATATTAGAAGCTAAACAACAATTGCACAATGATGTGGCACAACACCCTTTTATAATATGTCTATATACATCTGTATGTGATAGTCCATTTGAAATCTCTAAAAAGACAAATATTTAGGAACGGAGGGAGTATCTTATAACATCCAATATACTCATATATTAGATGAATTAACATCTTATATTATGGGCCGGAAGGAGTTTAGTGCATTCTTACAAATTATTGGCTGATTAACTGCTGCTGTATCCAGGGGTTACAGTTAGTTTGAGCTAGTTCGGGCTCAAATAGCCCTAAAGTATATCTAAACATGAGGGCTAGTTTGAGCTTGTTGCATCTATAACCCACCCAAGAAAACTATCCAACCCAAGAGGTGCTAATTGGAGCTAGTTCTCCTAGTGCATTTATTGTCAATCTAACCCTGCCATCCAATCAACTCTTTGGATGGAGTTAGTTCAGGGTTAGTAATGAGCTAGAAACTAACTCTAATCTCTAGCTAAGTTGAGTATCCAAACAGGGTTGTGTTGTTGTTGTTGCTGCTACTCTTCTACGTATATCTAGACATCATTAGAACATTAATGTAACACTCTTCCTTGTTTCTATGTAGCCTAGGATTGCATATTTAGACATTAAGTACAGTGCATGTTGCTATGTAGCCTCAGATATATTACATATGGCCCTAGTTAACCTAATGATAAATGGGTTGCAAATATATTCACTTAAAAGTCCGATTCACCGATTAGTCCCTTATCAGCCACCAGCCTATATGGTACCAGCTACCGATATCCTGAACAGTGAGCAGATGTAAGCCATGGGATGCAACTAACCTCGATGGAAAACAACAGTCGTTCCCAAAATTGTCCTGTGTAGGTACATCGAGAAGCATGTTAAGCACAACAATTCATACTTGCACATATAGAACATCACGTTGTGAATAACTGGAATAAACAAGGCATACTACGAACAACCAAAGATAGCATTTGAAACTGGACATATGCTAACTACAAACAACCGAACAATCAAAAAACTTTAAAAGAGGCATATGCTAGCTATAACAGGCTTAACAACAAGCAAATATATGCATTCCTATCGATATGTTTAAAACCAGATTGATGGAAGGTACTGCACAGTAAATAATTGCACATATAGAGCATCACATTGTGAACAACTGAAATAAACAAGGCATACTGCAAACAACCAGATATAGCAATTAAAACTGGACATATTCTCACTACACTACAAAAGGGACTCGACAAAACAAATCATGGGTTTCCCCTTGTGTAGAGGCACTACAAAACAAATCATGTGTTTCCTCACTTGTCACAGATGGGCTCGTTCCCATGGGAAGAGCGCGGACCCTGGATGCGCTCCATGTTGCGCAGATGGGCAACTTCCCCTTGGAAGAGCACGGCTCCAGGGTACCCTCCCTGATGTCGCAGACGGGCGCTTTTCCCTTGGAAGAGCAGATGGGAGCTTTGCCCTTGGAAGAGCCGGAGAGGGTGCCCTCCTCGTGGTCGCCGTTGATGAGGTCTGACTTGGAAGCTGTGGATCCCAAGCGAGCGTCGCAGAACGTGTCCTTCAGAAATGCCAAAAGGGGATCGATGGTGATGTAGAATGGCAAATTGTTGATAGCGAGCGAGAGGACATCAGCAACGGGGCCATGGATGAGATCAACGGCGGTTGAACCCGAGGGGTTGGGTGTGGGCCACTTAACCTGTGACATAGCCTACCTCAGGCCATCGTTGTCGATGACCTCGATGTCGTAGCCGACAGACGAGAGATAGCCGCATACTCTAGCCCACTGCTTGAGTGCCTGTCGGCACTAATGGTCATCAGCTTCCTCAGCAACGTCGGGCGAAGAGACCGCTATACACTTATTTTGGGACAGTCGCTCCTCGAGCTCCACGGGAAGCGTAGCCGGGCTTAGGCTGCGATGCTCTGGAGTGGGGGATGCGGATGGGGATGGCGATTTGTGGGAAAGGGGGTGTTTGGCAGGCGTCATCTAAGAAACTCAGGGCGGCATGGGTACGGAGATTAGTGGGTAAGCTGCTTGGGCAAACCGGCAGATGTTGACAATGGAGGCCTTGTGGCGGCGGCAGTGGCGTCGGGGACATTGCTAGGGTTTCGAGCAAGGGAGGGGGTGTGTGTGTGCTCATGCCTGAGGAGGTTTTGGTGTGTGTGTGTGTGTGTGTGGAGGGGGTGTTTAAGGAAATGACGCGGGTACTGAAAATTTTACTACGCATGAGTCAAACGCGGGATTGAAATGCCGGGCTATTGAAAATTTTGATGATAGTGCATCACACATGGTCCGGAGATAACAACTGTGTGTTATGAAACAGAAAAACCCTCGAGGCGGGCACATATTTTCTAGGGATGCAGGCGAGATTGGCAAGAAACATCGCACACGGTCCGAAGATAACAACCGTGTGTTATGAAACAGAAAAACCCTCGAGGCGGGAAGATATTTTTGAGAGGGGGAGCCTCGTGGAGCCCAATGTACTGTGCAGATGTGTGCGTGACAGGTGCACCGGCGTGGCACACAGTTAGTTTGAGTGAACCATGTCTGTTGCGTCATCCGACTTATCTAATGTTCCTAAATTTGGCGAAAAAAGACACGGGAGAGGGTCAGAACACGAACACACTTGCATGTGGACCAAATTTATGTATGAAAAGGGTGGTTTGATTTTCAAATACCAAATGCAACTTCTATGTGGCACCTCTCTCACAAAGCGCACTGTATTGCTTGCCCCCACCCCCCTCATGTCGGCACGAAGGGAATCCTAAGCTATGAATGCATGCCCCCTCCACCCCCAACCGAGGTTCACCCTAGCAAAGTGCGAAGTAGCTAGTAGCCCCCCCCTC
>NC_041382.1:423043420-423081697 GCF_002162155.2 Triticum dicoccoides
GCCGCCTGCACCGGGAGCGCGGCCGCCTGCGCCAAGAATGCTGCCGCATCCGCATTGAGCGCGACCGCTTCTGCCGAGAGGGCGTCTCCGGCAGACGACAAGGCAGCTGCAGTAGCCGAGACGGCTGCAGCTGCTGCTGCGACGACTACTACAAACGCCAAGAGTGCTCGAGCTGCCGTCCGTGCCACCGATGTCGCCCTGGCCCAGGTCGAGGCCATCTATGCCAAGATCGAGGATGCACACGCCAAGATATTCCAGGCCACCTCGGACTCTAGCATGCAACCCATGTCCGAAAAGGCGGCGGTGGCCATGGAGCACATGCTTCCTAATGAGGTCGCTGAGCGGGAGCTGGAGATGTAGGAGGCGGCGGAGATGTAGGAGTGCCGGGAGCAGGAATTGCGCGTGGCCGAGGTCGAGGTAGAGAAGAGTCTGTCCGTCGAGGAATCGGCGGTGGAGTACCAACGCAAGCTCTGGTGCAGCCACTACTACGAGTACTACAACCTTGAGGGCGGCACCGAGGACGAGGACGCGGTCGACTTCAGCAAGGGGGCGTGGAGTCCACCAACGGCGGCATGTCGCCAGGAGAAGTCATCGACGTCTCATCTCACACCGGCGATGCATAGGCCGGCGCGGCGGCAGATTTGTTAAAATTATGCGTACTTAGTAATGCTAGTCTTTTGATAGAGCAATGTTTAGGTTAACTAGCTCTGATTAATTACTAAAATTTCTCGATTCAGTAAGTGTGGTTTGTCTGCTGTACTCTCTTTTGTGTGCCCAAATTAGCAAGCGATGTTAAATTATGCAATGACGTACCCGGGGAAATTTCCACCAAAATTTGAATTATTAAACTCATCCCATGTGTGTAAAGTCAAAGATTCGTTTTTGATGCACACAATCGTTCAAAGTGAATGGTCCGGCGGCACCACCCGCAAAGTTTGACTCCACATTTCCAAAATCTTGGCCTACCGCCAAAATATCTACCCCGCCCCCCTTCCCCACCCCCTTTTCTCCCCGACCACAAGTCACATTTCCCCTGTTTCCTCCTTCCTTCCTTCCTAAGCTATAGCCATCTCACATCCTACCGCCGGGGTCACCATCTCGCATCCTACCGCCGGGGTCGCCATGGTCTTCTTCAAAGACCTCTCCAGCGGTTCCTCCTCCGGCGACGACTCCTTCACCACCCGGTTATGCCTCTCTTCTCTCTCTCTCTCGGGCTATGACTTGGAATGAAGGATTTTTACCCAGCGGTCGATTTGAGTCATTTCTTCCTCTTGTAGCTCCCTAGGACCATCAGTGGCAACGAATGGAGCAGGGTGGCTGAACATCTATCTTCTCATTGTCACCATCAATCTCCATGCGTGAAGCTAGTTGCGTTTGAATCTGTGGACAGTGGGAGGAAGTTTCTGGCATGTGTAGAGAAGGTTAGACCCTCTTTCGTTGTTACAAATCATTTGTTAGATGTGATTCAGACACTGTCACGGTCCTAACCCATTCATACCACACCTTCAACCAAACGCATCCTAAGACAGTGTCACTGTTTGTACCTAGTATCTTAAATTGTTGCCATCTCATCAACGGTGCCACTAGAAAATTACTTGGCATTGCTTCAGCAGTTTGTGGAGCCAACTTTGGTCCACACATCCGAGTAGCCAAGCAGTAAAATACTAAATCTTTATGGCACGAAGGAACTAGGCATCGGAGCAACTACGTGCTCCGGAGTCCGGGTCCCTGATTTTTTTCTGCTGCATCGGCTTGCCAGTGCAAGGCACAGGTGCGAGATGTAGCAATAGTTGTCTTTACCCCAGTTTTGGCATACATAGTGGACGGCCTTAGTGCTATTAGTTCTATGTTACTAGATTTGTGCATGTACACACCTGTTCGTATCAATTTGTTGTCATCCAAACACTGTCACTATGCTGTTGCAGTTATATTTACTTTCCTCATAAAATTTTCAATTTGTTATTTATTGTACATGAGTAAGAACTTGTAGCACTGTTGCAGTTAATTATAACTTCTGATGTTCCAGAATTTGGTTGTTGTCCCAGTAGCAATTAATTCATTTGCACATTGTTCTTTTTGAGAAGATATGTCATAATTAACATGTTTTTTCATTTTTTCAAAATAAGCATTGGTGATTTTTTATGTTGCTATAAACCTATTTCCCCTACAATTATTACTGGTCCAGTTTTAAAAATTAAATGATGCACGCAAGTGTTCTTACCTGGAGTGGGTTGATCACGAGTGACCACAGTCTTTGAAGATGTGCCTAGCGAAGCTATGAAGCACGTATGAGGAAGAGAACACACGTAGGCTTAGAGAAAGTGTTGTCAATGCTGAAGAATATTTGAAGATGCGGGGTAAAAAGAGGAAGGTGGAGAATGAGCTCAGATTTTTTAAATCAGACTTTGCTAAGATGGTGTTGGTGAAGGAGGAGGCACTTTCCCAGTTGGCCAGTGCAAAACATGTTCTTACTGAACTGAAAGCATAGGTGGATAAGACGAGCCTGGATGATCTTGATTAGGGAATTGAATATATTGTTCTACTATTGTTCTTATGAAGTTGAACTAGCTATATGTTGTACTATGCTGTTTTCATGTAGCTATCATACTGTGATGTTATAATATATTTATGTGCCTGATATGAAATTGGCAAACAACTGTTTGATATGAAATGTGAATTTGCATAATACGGGAATTATTAATCGTAAACTAATAAACCTGCTAAATCTGTCATGGAACTTTGCAAACGGTTCTAGCAGTAAAAGCGCATGTGATGCATAGCCCAATGCCACACAGTTTTGTTCATCAAATCATGTGTGATGTAGTTGATAAAAGCAAACAGTTAACCAAGGCAGAGCGTGTGTGATAGTTACGCCTTTCACACATGAGCCTACACATAAAACTGTGTGGGATGTACATACAAACGTAAACGTTTTCCATGGATTGAATGTGTGGGATGTACATAAGAACGGAAACGTATTCCTTGGATTGACTGTGTGTGATATACATACCTACGGAAATGTTTTTTTGGCATTCACCATGTGGGATGTACATACCTAGAGAAATGTTTTTGTGGGATTCACCGTGTGGGATGTACATACGTATGGAAATGTTTTTCTAGGATTCACCGTGTGAAGGAAATATTCCCTAGAGGCAATAATAAAGTTATTATTTATTTCCTTATATCATGATAAATGTTTATTATTCATGCTAGAATTTTATTAACCGGAAACATAATACATGTGTGAATAGATAGACAAACAGAGTGTCACTAGTATGCCTCTACTTGACTAGCTCGTTGATCAAAGATGGTTAAGTTTCCTAACCATAGACATGAGTTGTCATTTGATTAATGGGATCACATCATTAGGAGAATGATTTGATTGACTTGACCCATTCCGTTAGCATAGCACTTGATCATTTAGTTTGTTGCTATTGCTTTCTTCATTACTTATACAAGTTCCTATGACTATGAGATTATGCAACTCCCGTTTACCGGAGGAACACTTTGTGTGCTACCAAACGTCACAACGTAACTGGGTGATTATAAAGGTGCTCTACAGGTGTCTCCGAAGGTACTTGTTGGGTTGGCGTATTTCAAGATTAGGATTTGTCACTCCGATTGTCGGAGAGGTATCTCTGGGCCCTCTCGGTAATGCACATCAATTAAGCCTTGCAAGAATTGCAACTAATGAGTTAGTTGCGGGATGATGTATTACAGAACGAGTAAAGAGACTTGCCGGTAATGAGATTGAACTAGGTATTGAGATACCGACGATCGAATCTCGGGCAAGTAACATACCGATGTCAAAGGGAACAACATATGTTGTTATGCAGTCTGACCAATAAAGATCTTCGTAGAATATGTAGGAGACAATATGAGCATCTAGGTTCCGCTATTGGTTATTGACCGGAGACATGTCTCAGTCATGTCTACATAGTTCTCGAACTCGTAGGGTCCGCACGCTTAATGCTACGATGACAATTATATTATGAGTTTTATGTTTTGATGTACCAAAGGTTGTTCGAAGTCCCGGATGTGATCACAGACATGACGAGGAGTCTCGAAATGGTCGAGACATGAAGATTAATATATTGTAAGCCTATGTTTGGATATCGGAAGTGTTCGGGGTGAAATCGGGAATAAATTAATGTTGGGCAATTGATAGAAAAGCGAATAATCATGACGATATCCAAGGCAATGATCGTGTATAGGCATCATGTCCAAGATTAGTTGACCGACTCCTTCCTGCATCTACTACTATTACTTCACACATCGACCACTATCCAACATGCATCTAGTGTATTAAGTTCATGGAAAATGGAGTAATGCAATAAGAACGATGACATGATGTAGACAAGATCTATTCATGCAGGAATAGAACCCATCTTTTTATCCTTAATAGCAACAATACATGTCTCTTTCTGTCACTGTGATTAAGCACCGCAGGATCGAACCCATCACAAAGGACCTCTTCCCATGGCAAGAAAAACCAATCTAGTTGGCCAAACCAAACCAAAATTTTAGAGAAGAAATACAAGGCTATAACAATCATGCATAAAAGAGTTTAGCAAAGACTTAAATAATATTCATGGATAGTATTGATCATAAACCCACAATTCATTGGATCCCAACAAACACACCGCAAAAAGGAGTTGCATCAAATAGATCTCCAAGAACATCGAGGAGAACATTGTATTGAGGATCAAAAAGAGAGAAGACGCCATCTAGCTACCAGCTACGGACTCGTAGGTCTGTGGTAAATACTCACGCATCATTGGAGGGGCAATAAGGATGATGAAGAACCCCTCCGTGATCTTTGTCCCCGTTGGCAGAGTGCCGGAAAAGGCCTCTAGATTGGATCTCGTGGTTCTGGAACTTGCGGCGACTGGAACTATGTTTCCTCGACTCCCCTAGGGCTTTTGGGATTTTAGAGTATTTATATATGTGGAGGTCGATGGAGAAGCTTCCGGTGTGCTCCACTACCCACTAGGGAACGTGTGGGGCCTCTGGCTCGCCCTAGTGCCTAGTGGGCCCCACGGGCCTCCTCCCGTGTGCTCCTTTGGCTCCCTCGGTGCTTTCTATCTAGAAAAAATCTCCAAAAAGTTTAGTTGCATTTTGACTTTGTTTGGTATTGATATTCTGCAAAGTAAAAAACAAGCAGAAAACAACTACTGGCACTGGGCACTATGTCAATAGGTTAGTCCCGAAAAATGATATAAAGTTGCTAGGAAATGAATATAAAACATCCAAGATTGATAATATAATAACAAGGAACAATAAAAAATTATAGATACGTTGGAGACGCATCTGTAGTTTTCTTTAGTGGTACGTTAAATAAGAGTTCCGTTTCGTACACAGTTTAAAACGATTGTCATGGAGAGAAAAAGGAAACCACTCCACTATATTAGTTCTATATATGAGTACTATATAAGACGGAGCCTCAGTATTTGTTTGCTAGGGTTTGCACTCTTCACACTCTTTCTGCACTACATATATACACGCTGGAGGCTCAGCATTTGTTTGCTAGGGTTTGCTCTGTTCACAATCTCTCACCCTCTTCATCAGATCTAAACAAGACGTCGATAGCCTCTCTCTCTTTCCCACTCACAGCTGGTCAAGGAGTCGTCTAGATCCCGTCGGACTAGGAAGGGGAGGAGGTATAGTGTTTACTTTGTCGCCGTCAGTGAGGGAGGGAGTCCACTGCCGGCTGCGATGTTCTCTTTCACCCAGCGCCTGCGCGGGGGTGGGGGCTTCCAACCACTTCTTCCTCGATGTCGTACGTAGTGTGGGCAGATCCGACCTCCCGCCGCACGCCTAGCCACATCTTGGTGACCCTAAGGTACAACTTACTTTGAAACCTTCATTGCTCTAGCTACATGTGGATCTTTTTCGATTCTGTAGTCGAATCTAGGTCTTGGTTCAAAGAGGAAAGAAGGGGTAGCGTGAATCTAGGACATAGTTCAATGAGGAAGGGTGATACGTCTCCGACGTATCTATAATTCAAGAATTATTCATGTCATGTTTACAACAATTTTATATGCTTTTTGGTATGATTTTATTAGAACTAACCTAGACTGACGCTGTTTTCAACAGAACTACCGTGGTGTCGTTTTTTGTGCAGAAATAAAAGTTCTTGGAATGGGCTGAAAATTTATGATGGTTCTTTATGGACCAAAAGAGACCCCCGAAGCACTAGAGCTGGGCCAGGAAGTGAACGAGGAGGCCACAAGCCTGGGGGCGCACCCACCCCCTAGGGGGCGCCTCTCGAGCTTGTGGCCCCTCGGGTACCCCCCCGACTTGTTTCCAATGCCAAAAAATCTTATAAATACGGAACCCCCCAAAAAGAACCCTAGATTGGAAGTTTCGCCGCCACAAGCCTCTGTAGCCACAAAAAACCAATCGGGGGCTTGTTCTGGCACCCTGCCGGAGGGGAAATCATCGTCGGAGGCCATCTTCATCATCCCGGCGGCCACCATGACGAGGAGGGAGTAGTTCACCCTCGCGGCTAAGGGTATGTACTAGCAGCTATGTGTTTGATCTGTCTCTCTCTCTCGTGTTCTCGATTTGGTACGATCTTGATGTACCACGATCTTTGATCTTCCTGTGATGAATTGAGTATTACCCTTGAGGTTTCACTATTATCGGATTGAATACTTTTATGGATTTGACGACACTTGATGTATGTCTTGTGTGGGATACTCGTGGTGACAATGGGGTATTCTATTGATTCACTTGATGTATGTTTTGGCACTCAACTCGTGGATTCCCGAGGTGACATTGGGGTAATCTATGCATAGGGTTGATGCACGTTTTCATCCTTGTTTCTCCGGTAGATATCTTGAGGCACTCTTTGAGGTTCTTTATGTTGGATTGAATATTATGAATCTGAAGTTGTTTGATGCATATCATATAATTGACCCACGGATACTTGTGGTGACATTGGAGTATCTAGGTGACATTAGGGTTGATTGATCTGTATCATATGTTGTTATTTTAGTACGAACTCTAGGGCTGTTCGTGACACTTATAGGAATAGCTCAAAAGATTGATTTGTAAGAATAACTTTGAGGTGGTTTTGTACCCTACAAGCAATTACATCTTATGTTCTCTGCGATAGGAACTTTGGAGTGACTCTTTGTCGCACGTTGAGGGATTGCCATATGATTTAATTATGTTATCATTGTTGAGAGACTTTGCACTAGTGAAAGTATGAACCCTAGGCCTTGTTTTCAAGCATTGCAATACCATTTTTGCTCACTTTTGTTACTAGTTACCTTGCTATTTTTATATTGTCATATTACAAAACCTATATCTACTATCCATATTACACTTGTATCACCATCTCTTTGCCAAACTAGTGCACCTATACAATTTACCATTGTATTGGGTGTGTTGCGGACACAAGAGACTCTTTGTTATTTGGTTGCAGGGTTGTTTGAGAGAGACCATCTTCATCCTACGCCTCCCATGGATTGATAAACCTTAGGTCACCACTTGACGGAATTTACTATTTTCCTACAAAACTCTGCGCTTGGATGCCCAACAGGAGTCTACAAGAAGAAGGTTGTGTGGTAGACACCAAGCTCTTTTCTAGCGCCGTTGCCGGGGAGTTGAGTACTTGAAGGTATATCTTTAGATCTTGCAATTGAATCTATTAGTTTCTTTCTTTATCACTAGTTTAGTTTATAAAAGAAAACTACAAAAAAGTGCACCACTACAAATTTTGAGAATATGATCATTTGATTTTATTTATTTTATCGTCAATTATTTCTATTACAAAAATATGAGAGAGGGAATAAAATGACTTTCCCAAAATGAAGAAATATTGAGGATTTAATAATAAAATCAAATAAGCTTTTATTTCGGAGTTTTTCGGTGTTTTATTTGAATTTAGGAAAAAATGTGCGTTTTTCAAAATTGTATTTAGGTCCCAAATAAATGTTCACCTTGTGCGGCTTGATTTTAGAAGCCCGTGAAAATTTATTTCGGAATTTTTGGAGTCCGTTTAGTATTTCTTTTCATTTTTCTTCCGAGCGAAATAATTAAAGAAAACAAACGAACCGACCTACGGGCCGTGTCCGACTAGGAACCGGCCCGCCAAGGCTTTATAAGCCGGGGCAGCCAACCCGGGGGAAACCCTACCCCAGCCGCCGACCCCGCCCGCTGCCCCAGCCGCGCCTCAACTTTTGTGCCATCGGTTTTTTTTAAATAGATCAGTTTACGTCGAATTTTTCCGTCGGTTTTTTTAGATTTGGTTTTTTTAAATAGATCAGTTTTTCCGGTTTATTTAAATAGCGAGTGTTCGTCCGTTCGTTCGTTCTAGCGAGCGTTCGTCATTTTTCTTTTTCTCGGATTAAATCCGTGATTTTTCTGATCGCAATTCCTGATCCGATTTTCGATCTAGTATAACTTTTCGCTCGTTTATCGGAATCAGGTGATTCAAGCACCTAGAGTTTCGTCTCGAAACCCTCTAACCGTTTAACCAACTTAAACCTGATTTTGCTACTGTAAAATTTGCCCTAGATCCAGATTACTAGAACGAAGTTGTTTTCTTTCGCCGTTTGACTTCCGTTGCTTCGTTCGATTTGATTCTTTTGCCAACCGGAGTTCTTAAGTTGAACATTCTGGTTAGATCTCTTATTGGAGTTTTACCTGTGCATTAGATGAGTACTTATTGTATGCCTATTTGTTTGTCTGCGATAGAATACCCGGAGTGCGCCGCCTGTTACTTCAAATCGTTAGGTTTCGCGGATCATCAGCAAGGCAAGTAACACTTTGATCATACCTATCCTACTACCCAGTTTTGTTGCATTAGATCAATCCTCACACATTGCATGATTAGGATCTAATTAAATTGTGGGATGGGAAGTAGTTGAGGTAGAACCTATTACCTGTTTATTATCAAACCTTTGGGAGTTACTTCTACGTTTGCTTTATGCCGTGCTATGCTAGTAGACGTGGATTGGGTGAGTGATATCCATGACAGATGTGAGTTTTGTTAATTAATGGATTATCTAAGGTGGCAACTTAAACACACATCTGGGTGGATTGAGGCACCTGGGGATTCCAGGACTTGCCTGTTTTCTTTTGGACCTCCACCCAGGCTCAAAGGGATCATGAGACTATTCATACTAGAAACTTCCGTGTGCAGCCACAAGCTATTATGGGCTCTAGCATAGTTGACTAAGTCGTGTGAACTCTTACAGTGGTAGACTAGCAGATGTAGGGGATGTAGGTGGTACGGTCTACCCGATCATAAGGTGCTAGAGCTTCTGAAAGACTATGTCTCGGTCATCCGTCTTCTCAAACACCATGTAGTGCGAGAAACCAAACGGAGGCGATCGAGTCTTGTGGGGAAAAGTGCGCAAACCTCTACAGAGTGTAATAAACTAATCATGGTTAGCCGTGTCCTCGGTTATGGACATCTTGAGTATCTAGTACTTGGATTATCATGTGAATCTCAACATGTTACTCTAAATTAATTTTGTTGGGTTATGTTTAATGATGATGCTTAATTGGGATTGAGAATGCTGTCAACCATTCTCAATGTTTAACAACTACCATGATAGTTAAATAAAATTATTCCTTTGAAGTAGGGAAAAATTGGCTTTACGCAAAACTGTAACCATAGAGCTTTCCACCAGCCAAATATGCATATAGTATAGTTGTTTCATTCCATTACTCTCTATGTGTTACCTTGCCAGCATATTCAATGTGCTGACCCATTTCGGGCTGCAATGTAAATGTTGCAGACTTTTCAGATGACGATTAAGGAGTTTTTAGGTCGTGGTTCTATACTCAGTGATGCGTTGGAGTTGATGGACTCACTTATCTTCCAAGCCTTCTGCTGTTATCGTTATTAGATGGCCTTAAGCCATATTTATTGTAATAAATTCTCTTTTGAGACACTTGATGTAATAAGTGTGTGATTGCTACTTTGCTATAAATCCTCCGAGTACTGTGTGGTGTCAGCATTACTGATACAGGAATGACACCGGAGCACAGAGATCAGACTGTTTGAGGTCTGGTCGCTACAGAGATGGTATCAGAGCACATGCTGACTGTAGATACCTGAATATAGGAGTACCAAGCTTCACAGGAACCTACAACGCCACTTTACCTGAAGAAGAGCGTTGGATGATTCAAGTTCAAGTTCGAGGAAGGACATTCATACCAGTCACTGGGCCCATAGAGTTTTCTTTTGATGCACCAACTTGGAGTCTAGGAAAGAGCATGGCAGCTCACATCGCCATGGGACGCATTGGAGAAGTCTACCGCAAGGATCTCAAGGATACTATCTACCAAATTTGTGGGCGCCGAGATGAACACTGGGAGATGATCAGCACCAGGAAGGATAGATCGATCGCAGCTTTTATCCAGGAGTTAAACTAGCACATTCGACGACAGGAGAACTAGATGTGCGCCGACATGATAGATCTGAAGAAGGCTAAGACTAGAATCAAGGAACTGGAGGAAGAACTCAAGGCTACACATGAAGATTATGAAGAGGAAATTGAAGTATTGGTGGAGAAGAATGACGACCTGATCAAGAAGATTGGAATATTTATGGGAAGCCCTACGCCAGTAGATGAAGACGAAGAACCCAAGGAGATTAGCCCGGAAGACTACATCATCATCGACGGCACCGACTTGGAACCAGATAGTAGCGATGATGACTATGTTGATGAAGCTGGAGCAGATATTATGGAGTCTACAACCGAAGAATATTTCTAGAAGACCACCTCATCCGTAGTAGTAGTCCACCATGTAAATATAGTAGTCCGAGCACTTTTGTGATAGATAGATCGATGTATGCCCTTGTTTGATTGAATGAAGTGAATTGTTTGCTTTTGCCTCATGTGCATATGAGTAGTGTTTTCTCTTTAGACCCCCCTCTATTCTTACATCTCATCTTTTCTAAACCCTCAGATGCCTCCAAGACGTGACCCCGTATTTGCCTTTCCACCGGAGCTCACCCAGTTGATCCAGCAGCAGAACACATTGATGCAGTTGCTAGTCCAGAATCAAAACCAGGGGAACAACAACAACAACCCACCACCACCACCACCTGTTGACCACTTAGCCCGTTTTCTTAGGCTGAATCTGCCGGTGTTTTCCAGTAGCACCGAGCCGATAGTAGCAGATGATTGGCTCCGCAAGACAGCTAGGGAATTGACCACAACAGGATGCACAGATGCGGAGAAGGTGAAGTTTGCCGCACATCAGCTAGAAGGACCCGCAGCATCATGGTGGGAGAATTTCACAGCCACTTTCCCAGTTGACACTGTCACATGGGACCAGTTTCAGCAGGCTTTTCATACTGCACATGTTTCAGCAGGAGCTATGGCCATGAAGAAGCGTGAGTTTTGCAACTTGCACCAAGGAGGACGGACAGTTGGCCAGTACATGGAGGAATTTAGTAAGTTAGCACGTTATGCACCAGATGACGTCGCTACGGATGCAGCTAAGCAGGAGAAGTTTCTGGAAGGACTGAATGATGAGTTGAGTATGCAGTTGATGGTAGCCACCTTCAACAACTACCAAGAGTTGGTAGATCGTGCTCTTATGATTGAAGGGAAGCAGCAGCAAATTGAGAATCGCAAGAGGAAGTATGGACAAGGAAAGTACAATTCAGGAGCTCAGCAGAAGCCACGTTTTACCCCTAGAACGAGAGGACATTTTCAACATACCCATGGAGGAGATAGCTCGCACAATCACAATGGCACCAAGAATGGAAATGGCAATGGAGGAAGCAACGGCCAGAATCGCACCAACCCATCAACCCCGGCCAAGAAGGACCTAATCCAAGTCACTTGCTTTAAGTGTCAGAAGACCGGACATTATGCCAATGAATGTCCTGAAGGCCAAAATGGCAATGGAAGTTCTGGGAAGAAGCCGAACCCTTTTAACAGGGGGCAGGTGAACCACGTTAGCGTGGAGGAGGTTGAAGCTCAGCCCGATGCAGTAATAGGTAAGTTTTTGGTTTAGTCATTTACTGCACACGTTCTTTTTGATACTGGTGCATCGCATTCATACATCTCAAGGGGATTTGTGGATAAGTATAACCTATCAACCCAAGCCCTTAGGTCACCCATGTTAGTAACCTCGCCTGGAGCAGAGTATGTGGCTAGTCTATGGTGTGATCGGTTACCATTAAGGATTGGTAACTATGTATTTCCCTCAGACCTAATAGTATTGGAATCCCAAGGATTGGATGTGATATTAGGCATGGATTGGTTATCAAAGTATGAAGGGAATACTGAATGTGCTAGTAAGTCAATTTTGCTTACCACCCCAGAAGGGAGAAGGATCAAGTATGTATCCCGACATGTGCCAAAGAGGACGCAAGTAAATTGCCTAACAGGAGTTGTGCAGGAGGAAGTACCAGTGGTAAGGGATTTCCCTGAAGTATTTCCAGAGGAGTTGCCAGGCATGCCACCAGATAGAGATATTGAGTTTTTGATTGAGCTATTGCCAGGCACAGGGCCAATATCAAAGAGACCATATAGGATGCGAGCAAAGGATTTGGTGGAAATTAAGAAGCGGATTAAGGAGTTACTGGATAAGGGATATATTCGCCCAAGTTCTTCGCCTTGGGGATCGCCAGTACTTCTAGTGGAGAAGAAGGATGGATCGTTAAGGATGGTTGTTGATTATCGAGGATTGAATGAAGTAATGATCAAAAACAAGTACCCACTACCAATGATAAACGATCTGTTTGATCGATTGCAAGGAGCTAAGGTATTTTCCAAGATCGATCTGCGATCAGGATACCACCAGTTGAAGATTTGAGAACATGATATTCCTAAGACAGCTTTTACCACCAGGTATGGGCTGTACGAGTATACCGTTATGTCATTTGGTCTGACTAACGCACCTGCCTATTTTATGAACATGATGAACAAAGTGTTTATGGAGTTCTTGGATAAGTTCGTCGTAGTGTTCATTGATGATATCCTGGTTTATTCGAAGAATGAAGAGGAACACGAGGAGCATTTGCGTTTGGTACTTGGAAAGCTCAGAGAACATCAATTATATGCCAAGTTCAGCGAATGTGAGTTTTGGTTGAAGGAAGTAGGATTCCTCGGACACGTTATATCTGGAGAAGGTATAGCAGTTGATCCCACTAAAGTTGATACTGTGACCAAGTGGGAAGCCCCAACAACAGTTGGAGAGATCCAGAGTTTTCTTGGACTCGCAGGATACTACCGGAGATTTATTGAGAATTTCTCAAAGATTGCGAAGCCTATGACTGAGTTGTTGAAGAAAGATACCAAGTTCATATGGATAGAGGAATGTGAGGCTAGTTTCCAGGAGTTGAAGAAATGTTTGGTTACCTCACCAGTGTTGATTTTGCCAGACCAGACCAAAGATTATGAGGTGTATTGCGACGCTTCACGCCGAGGACTTGGAGCAGTGCTTATGCAGGAAGGGAGAGTTGTTTCATATGCCTCAAGATAACTGAAGCCTCATGAGTTAAATTATGCCACGCATGATTTGGAGTTAGCAGCCATAGTGCATGCTTTGAAAACATGGAGGCAATTCCTCATTGGAAACCATTGTGAGGTGTACACGGATCATAATAGTTTGAAGTACATTTTCACCCAGAATGAGTTGAATCTCAGACAAAGGAGATGGTTGGAGCTTATCAAGGATTACGATATGAAATTGCATTATCACCCCGGAAAGGCTAATGTAGTAGCTGACGCATTAAGCCGTAAGAGCCATGTCAATATGTTAATGACGGGAGAAATACCCAAGGAGTTAGCAAAAAATCTTCGTGAATTATGTTTGGAAATAGTTCTGAGAGGCTATGTAGCAGCATTGGAGATTCAGTCAACTTTGATGGATAGAATCAGGGAAGCTCAGAAAACTGACAAAGAGATTGCCACTATAAAGGAGGAACTGAGCAAATGAAAAGCTAAAGGATTTCGTGAGGATGAACACGACACCCTATGGTTTGAAGACCGTGTTTATGTGCCCAATGACCCGGAGATTAGGAAGTTGATTCTGCAGAGGCACACGATTCACCATATTCGATTCACCCAGGAAATACCAAGATGTATTTGGATTTGAAGGATATTTTCTGGTGGACCGAAATGAAGAAGGATATTGCAGAGTATGTAGTAGTTTGTGATGTATGTCAGAGAGTAAAGGCAGAGCATCAGAAGCCAGCAGGATTGTTACAACCATTGCCGATACCCGAATGGAAGTGGGATAAGCTAGGTATGGATTTTATCACGGGATTGCCCAGAACTCGTTCAGGCTATGACTCGATTTGGGTTGTAGTTGATCGATTGATGAAAGTAGCTCATTTCATCCCAGTAAAGACCACTTACACCAGTGCTAAGTTGGCGAAGATATACATGACCAGGATCGTATGTCTGCATGGAGTTCTAAGGAGTATCGTATCAGATAGGGGAACCCAGTTTACCTCAAAGTTCTGGAAGCAGTTGCACGAAACTTTGGGAACCAGGCTAGAATTCAGTACAGCTTTTCATCCACAGACAGATGGATAGACCGAGAGAGTCAATCAGATTTTGGAGGATATGCTGAGAGCTTGTGCGCTAGATTACGGATCTAGTTGGGACGACAATTTGCCATATGCAGAGTTCTCTTACAACAATAGTTACCAAACTAGTTTAAAGATGGCCCCTTTCGAAGCCTTGTACGGAAGGAGGTGCAGGACACCGTTGTCGTGGGACGAAGTTGGAGACCGCCAGTTGTTTGGACCTGACTTGATTAAGGAGTTTGAACAGAAGGTGAAGTTGATTCGCGATAGGCTCAAGGTAGCTTAGTCCAGACAGAAGAGTTATGCAGATTCTAAACGGAAGGAGACAGTTTACGAAGTCGGAGATAGAGTTTATCTTCGAGTATCTCCACTTTGGGGAACAAAGCGTTTTGGAGTTAAAGGGAAGTTAGCGCCACGATTTGTAGGACCATATCGAGTTTTGGAGCGTATGGGAGAAGTGGCCTACAAGTTGGAATTGCCTAAAGGATTGTCAGGAGTTCATGATGTGTTCCACATTTCCTAGTTGAAGAAGTGTCATGCGGAGATGGCTGACATACCGTTGAGAGACACAGTGCCATTGAAAACTATTCAGTTGGATAATGATTTGAGGTATGAGGAGAAACCAATTAAGATCCTCGAGTTTGCCAGTCGAGTCACTCGCAGCAAGGTTATCAAGTTTTGCAAAGTTCAGTGGAGTCACCACACAGAGGATGAAGCCACCTGGGAGCGAGAGGAAGATTTGCTCAAAGACCACCCTCACCTATTTTCTAACCAACCCGAATCTCGAGGGCGAGATTCATCTTAAGGGGGGTAGGTTCGTAACATCCCAAATTTCCAATTTGGAATGTTATACATTAGACCATCATTGCATAACATATTTTATTTTGCATTTTGGTTGATCCTAGAAATTCTATGCAACTCAATGACCCACAGAGAGAGTTGGGGATTTCGTTATTTTCATATTTGAGTTTTCTCAAATTTTGAGAATAGGATCATTTGATTTTATTTATTTTATCGTCAATTATTTCTATTACAAGAATATGAGAGAGGGAATAAAATGACTTTCCCAAAATAAAGAAATATTGAGGATTTAATAATAAAATCAAATAAGATTTTATTTCGGAGTTTTTCGGTGTTTTATTTGAATTTAGGAAAAAATGCGCGTTTTTCAAAATTGCATTTAGGTCCCAAATAAATGTTCACCTTGTGCAACTTGATTTTAGAAGCTCGTGAAAATTTATTTCGGAATTTTTGGAGTCCGGTTAGTATTTATTTTTATTTTTCTTCCGAGCGAAATAATAATAAAAAAACGAACCGACCTACGGGTCGTGTCCGACTAGGACTCCGGCCCGCCAGGGCATTATAAGCCGGGGCAGCCCACCCGGGGGAAACCCTAGCCCAGCCACCGACCCCACCCGCTGCCCCAACCGCCGACCCAGCCGCCCGCCTGCGCCGCCGCCGCCGCCAGATTCCGCCGCCCGAGGTTCGCCGCGCCTCGACTTTCATGCCATCGGTTTTTTTAATAAAAAATAGATCGGTTTACGTCGGATTTTTCCGTCGGTTTTTTTAGATTCACTTTTCAAAATAGATCGGTTTTTCTGGTTTATTTAAATAGCGAGCGTTCGTCCGTTCGTTCGTTCTAGCGAGCGTTCGTCGTTTTTCTTTTTCTCGGATTAAATCCGCGATTTTTCTGATCGCGATTCCTGATCCGATTTTCGATCTAGTATAACTTTTCGCTCGTTTATCGGAATCAGGCGATTCAAGCGCCTAGAGTTTCGTCTCGAAACCCTCTATCCGTTTAACCAACTTAAACCCGCTTTTGCTACTGTAAAATTTTCCCTAGATCCAGATTACTAGAACGAAGTTGTTTTTTTTCGCCGTTTGACTTTCGTTTCTTCGTTCGATTTGATTCTTTTGCCAACCGGAGTTCTTAAGTTGAACCTTCTGGTTACATCTCTTATTTGAGTTTTACCTGTGCATTAGATGAGTACTTACTGTATGCCTGTTTGTTTGTCTGTGATAGAATACCCGGAGTGCGCCGCCTGTTACTTCGAATCGTTAGGTTTCGCGGATCATCATGGAGTTACTTCTACGTTTGCTTTATGCCGTGCTATGCTAGTAGACGTGGATTGGGTGAGTGATATCCATGGCAGATGTGAGTTTTGTTAATTAATGGTTTATCTAAGGTGGCAACTTAAATACACATCTGGGTGGATTGAGGCACCTGGGGATTCCAGGACTTGCCTATTTTCTTTTGGACCGCCACCTAGGCTCAAAGGGATCATGAGACTATTCATACTAGAAACTTCCGTGTGCAGCCACAAGCTATTATGGGCTCCAGCATAGTTGACTAAGTCTTGCGAACTCTTACAGTGGTAGACTAGCAGATGTAGGGGATGTAGGTGGTATGGTCTACCCGATCGTAAGGTGCTAGTGCTTCTGAAAGACTATGTCTCGGTCATCCGTCTTCTCAAACACCATGTAGTGCGAGAAACCAAACGGAGGCGATCGAGTCTTGTGGGGAAAAGTGCGCAAACCTCTGCAGAGTGTAATAAACTAATCATTGTTAGCCGTGTCCCCGGTTATGGACATCTTGAGTATCTAGTACTTGGATTATCATGTGAATCTCAACATGTTACTCTAAATTAATTTTGTTGGGTTATGTTTAATGATGATGCTTAATTGGGATTGAGAATGCTGTCAACCATTCTCAATGTTTAACAACTACCATGATAGTTAAATAAAATTATTCCTTTAAAGTAGGGAAAAATTGGCTTTACGCAAAACTGTAACCATAGATCTTTCCACCAGCCAAATATGTATATAGTATAGTTGTTTCATTCCATTACTCTCTATGTGTTACCTTGCCAGCATATTCGATGTGCTGACCTGTTTCGGGCTGCAACATTAATGTTGCAGACTTTTCAGACGACGATTAAGGAGTTTTTAGGTCGTGGTTCTATACTCAGTGATGTCGTTGGAGTTGATGGACTCACTTATCTTCCAAGCCTTCCGCTATTATCGTTATTAGATGGCCTTAAGCCATATTTATTGTAATAAGTTCTCTTTTGAGACACTCGATGTAATAAGTGTGTGATTGCTACTCTACTATAAATCCTCCGAGTATTGTGTGGTGTCAGCATTACTGATCCAGGGATGACACCGGAGCACAGAGATCAGACTGTTTGAGGTCTAGTCGCTACAGTATTGGGTGTGTTGGGGACATAAGAGACTCTTTGTTATTTGGTTGCAGGGTTATTTGAGAGAGACCATCTTTATCCTACGCCTCCCACGGATTTATAAACCTTAGGTTATCCACTTGAGGAAAATTTGCTACTGTCCTACAAAACTCTGTGCTTGGAGGCCCACCACGAGTCCACAAGAAGAAGGTTGCGTGGTAGACATCAAAAATAAGGCGGGAAAGTAGTACAGACTGGCTATCCAGCTGCTCTATTGGTTGAAAAGGGAAAAGGGGGTAAACCAGTACACAAATATGTAAGGGACCGATCTCTTGTTGAAAAAGGAAAGAAACCGGGGGATTGGGGAGTCTGTGCAGGATTAGATTTGCTGCCCTCACATAGGAAAAATGTTGAAAGAGAACAAATATGGGACCAACACAGGTATGCTGCTTGGCAACATACTTTGCATCACCCATTTATACGTGTGGAGGCACATGGTACTGGCGTGTCCCATGTCCCATACAACTATTTTGCTGTTATTAATCTAATAATGCCACTGGAAAATTGAAGCAATGCCACTGTTAAAAGTAAATTACATTTTTAATGAATGTTATTCTAAGAGAATGCCCTTGTAAAAAGTAAATTACATTTTTAATGGAAGTTATTTTAAGAGAATGTTTCTGTAAATATGAATCAATACCATCGTTTTAGAAATGCTAATTGTTGGAAATATGCCCTAGAAGCAATAATAAAATGGTTATTATTATATTTCTTTGTTCATGATAATTGTCTATTGTTCATGCTATAATTGTGTTATCCGAAAATCGCAATACATGTGTGAATACATAGACCACAACACGTCCCTAGTGAGCCTCTAGTTGACTAGCTCGTTGATCAAAAGATAGTCATGGTTTCTTGACTAGGGACATTGGATGTCATTGATAACGGGATCACATCATTAGGAGAATGATGTGATGGACAAGACCCAATCCTAAGCATAGCTCAAAGATCGTGTAGTTTGTTTGCTATAGCTTTTCCGAATGCCAAGTATCATTTCCTTAAACCATGAGATTGTGCAACTCCCGGATACCGTAGGAGTGCTTTGGGTGTGCCAAACGTCACAATGTAACTTGGTGACTATAAAGGTACACTACAGGTATCTCCGAAAGTGTCTGTTGGGTTGGCACGAATAGAGACTAGGATTTGTCACTCCGTATGACGGAGAGGTATCTCTGGGCCCACTCGGTAATGCATCATCATAATGGGCTCAATGTGACCAAGTGGTTGATCACGGGATCATGCATTACGGTACGAGTAAAGTGACTTGCCGGTAATGAGATTTAACGAGGTATTGCGATACCGACGATCGAGTCTCGGGCAAGTAACGTACCGATTGACAAAGGGAATTGTATATGGGATTGATCGAATCCTCGACATCATGGTTCATCCGATGAGATCATCGAGGAGCATGTGGGAGCCAACATGGCTATCCAGATCCCGCTGTTGGTTATTGACCGGAGAGTCGTCTCGGTCATGTCTGCGTGTCTCCCGAACCCGTAGGGTCTACACACTTAAGGTTCGGTGACGCTAGGGTTGTTGAGATATTAGTATACAGTAACACGAAAGTTGTTCGGAGTCCCGGATGAGATCCCGGACGTTACGAGGAGTTTCGGAATGGTCCGGAAGTGAAGATTTATATATAGGAAGTCAAGTTTCGGCCATCGGGAAAGTTTTGGAGGTAACCGGTATTGTACCGGGACCACCAGAAGGGTCCCGCGGGTCCATCGGGTGGGGCCACCTATCCCGGAGGGCCCCATGGGCTGAAGTGGGAGGGGAACCAGCCCCTAGTGGGCTGGTGCGCCCCCCTTGGGCCTCCCCCTGTGCCTAGGGTTGGGAACCCTAGGGGTGGGGGCGCCCCACTTGGCTTGGGGGGCACTCCACCCCCCTTGGCCGCCCCCCCCCCCTGGAGATTGCATCTCCTAGGGTCGGCACCCCCTAGGGGCCCTATATATAGTGGGGGGAGGGAGGGCAGCCGCAACCTAGCCCCTGGCGCCTCCCTCTCTCTCCCGTGACACTCCTCCCTCCCCCTGAGCTTGGCGAAGGCCTGCCGAGATCACCGTTGCTTCCTCCACCACGCCGTCGTGCTGCTGGATCTTCATCAACCTCTCCTTCCCCCTTGCTGGATCAAGTTGGAGGAGACGTCTTCCCAACCGTACGTGTGTTTAACGCGGAGGTGCCATCCGTTCGGCGCTAGGTCATCGGTGATTTGGATCACGACGAGTACGACTCCATCAACCCCGTTCTCTTGAACGCTTCCGCGTGCGATCTACAAGGGTATGTAGATGCACTCCACTCTCCCTCGTTGCTAGATGACTCCATAGATTGATCTTGGTGATGCGTAGAAAATTTTAAAATTCTGCTACGTTCCCCAACAGTGGCATCATGAGCTAGGTCTATGCGTAGTTTCTATGCACGAGTAGAACGCAAAAGAAGTTGTGGGCGTGGATATTGTCAATTTGCTTGCCGTTACTAGTCTTATCTTCATTCGGCGGCATCGTGGGATGAAGCGGCCCGGACCGACCTTACACGTACGCTTACGTGAGACTGGTTCCACCGATTGACATGCACTAGTTGCATAAGGTGGCTAGCGGGTGTCTGTCTCTCCCACTTTAGTCGGATCAGATTCGATGAAAAGGGTCCTTATGAAGGGTAAATAGAAATTGGCATATCACGTTGTGGTTTTGGCGTAGGTAAGAAACGTTCTTGCTAGAAACCTATAGCAGCCACGTAAAAACTTGCAACAACAATTAGAGGACGTCTAACTTGTTTTTGCAGCATGTGCCGTGTGATGTGATATGGCAAAAAGGATGTGATGAATGATATATGTGATGTATGAGATTGATCATGTTCTTGTAATAGGAATCACGACTTGCATGTCGATGAGTATGACAACCGGCAGGAGCCATAGGAGTTGTCTTAATTTATTTATGACCTGCGTGTCAACATAAACGTCATGTAATTACTTTACTTTATTGCTAAAGCGTTAGCCATAGTAGTAGAAGTAATAGATGACGAGACAACTTCAAGAAGACACGATGATGGAGATCATGATGAAGGAGATCATGGTATCATGCTGGTGACAACAATGATCATGGAGCCCCGAAGATGGAGATCAAAAGGAGCAAATGATATTGGCCATATCACGTCACTATTTGATTGCATGTGATGTTTATCATGTTTTTTCATCTTATTTGCTTAGAATGACGGTAGCTTAAATAAGATGATCCCTCGTAATAATTTCAAGAAAGTGTTCCCCCTAACTGTGCACCGTTGCGAAGGTTCGTTGTTTCGAAGCACCACGTGATGATCGGGTGTGATAGATTCTAACGTTCGAATACAACGGGTGTAAGCCAGATTTACACACGCAATACACTTAGGTTAACTTGATGAGCCTAGCATGTACAGACATGGCCTCGGAACACGGAAGACCGAAAGGTCGAGCATGAGTCGTATAGAAGATACATCAACATGAAGATGTTCACCGATGTTGACTAGTCCGTCTCACATGATGATCGGACACGGTCTAGTTGACTCGGATCATGTTTCACTTAGATGACTAGAGGGATGTCTATCTGAGTGGGAGTTCATTGAATAATTTGATTAGATGAACTTAATTATCATGAACTTAGTCTAAAATCTTTACACTATGTCTTGTAGATCAAATGGCCCACGCTAATGTTGCCCTCAACTTCAACGCGTTCCTAGAGAAAACCAAGCTGAAAGATGATGGCAGAAACTATACGGACTGGGTCCAGAACCTGAGGATCATCCTCATAGCTGCCAAGAAAGATTATGTCCTAGAAGCACCGCTAGGTGACACACCCATAACAGAGAACCAAGACGTTATGAACGCTTGGTAGTCACGTGCTGATGATTACTCCCTCGTTCAGTGCGGCATGCTTTACAGCTTAGAACCAGGGCTCCAAAAGAATTTTGAGCGACACGGAGCATATGAGATGTTCGAAGAGCTGAAAATGGTTTTCCAAGCTCATGCCCGGGTCGAGAGATATGAAGTCTCCGACAAGTTCTTCAGTTGTAAGATGGAGGAAAATAGTTCTGTCAGTGAGCACATACTCAAAATGTCTGGTTTGCATAACCGCTTGACTCGGTTGGCAGTTAATCTCCCGGATGACGCGGTCATTGATAGAATCCTTCAGTCGCTTCCACCGAGCTACAACAGCTTTGTGATGAACTTCTATATGGAGGGGATGGAAAAGACCATTCCTGAGGTATATTCAATGCTGAAATCAGCGGAGGTGGAAATCAAAAAGGAACATCAAGTGTTGTTGGTGAATAAAACCACTAAGTTCAAGAAAGTCAAGGGTAAAAATAACTTCAAGAAGGACGGCATGGGAGTTGCCGTGCCCGGTAAGCAAGCTGCTGGGAAGAAGTCAAAGAATGGACCCAAGCCTGAGACTGAGTGTTTTTATTGCAAGGGAAGTGGTCACTGGAAGCGGAACTGCCCCAAATACTTAGCAGACAAGAAGGCCGGCAACACTAAAGGTATATCTGATATACATGTAATTGATGTGTACCTTACCAGTACTCGTAGTAGCTCCTGGGTATTTCATACCAGTGCGGTTGCTCACATTTGTAACTCAAAGCAGGAGCTACGGAATAAGCGGAGACTGGCAAAGGACGAGGTGACGATGCGCGTTGGGAATGGTTCCAAGGTCGAGGTGATCGCCGTCGGCACGCTGCCTCTACATTTACCTACGGGATTAGTTTTAAACCTCAATAATTGTTATTTAGTGCCAACTTTGAGCATGAAAATTGTATCAGGATCTTGTTTAATTCGAGATGGCTACTCATTTAAATCCGAGAATAATGGTTGTTCTATTTATATGAGAGATATGTTTTATGGTCATGCTCCAATGGTGAATGGTTTATTCTTAATGAATCTCGAGCGTAATGTTACACATATTCATAGTGTGAATACCAAAAGATGTAAGGTTGATAATGATAGTCGCACATACTTGTGGCACTGCCGCCTTGGTCACATAGGTGTCAAACGCATGAAGAAGCTCCATGCAGATGGACTTTTGGAGTCTCTTGATTACGAATCATTTGACACGTGTGAACCATGCCTCGTGGGTAAAATGACCAAGACTCCATTCTCAGGAACAATGGAGCGAGCAACCAACTTATTGGAAATCATACATACTGATGTGTGCGGTCCAATGAGTGTTGAGGCTCGCGGTGGCTATCATTATGTTCGCACCCTCACTGATGACTTGAGTAGATATGGGTATGTCTACTTAATGAAACACAAGTCTGAGACCTTTGAAAAGTTCAAGGAATTTCAGAGTGAGGTTGAGAATCAACGTGACAGGAAAATCAAGTTCTTGCGATCAGATCGTGGGGGAGAATACTTGAGTCACGAATTTGGCACACACTTAAGGAAATGTGGAATAGTTTCACAACTCACGCCGCCTGGAACACCTCAGCGTAATGGTGTGTCTGAACGTCGTAATCGCACTCTATTGGATATGGTGTGATCTATGATGTCTCTTACCAATTTACCGCTGTCATTTTGGGGCTATGCTTTAGAGACTGCCGCATTCACTTTAAATAGGGCTCCGTCGAAATCCGTTGAGATGACACCGTATGAATTATAGTTTGGGAAGAAACCTAAGTTGTCGTTTCAAAAAGTTTGGGGATGCAATGCTTATGTCAGGAAACTTCAACCTGAAAAGCTCGAACCCAAATCGGAAAAATGCGTCTTCATAGGATACCCTAAAGAAACTATTTGGTATACCTTCTACCTCAGATCCGAAGGCAAGATCTTTGTTGCCAAGAATGGATCCTTTCTAGAGAAAGAGTTTCTCTCGAAAGAAAAAAGTGGGAGGAAAGTAGAACTTGATGAAGTATTACCTCTTGAACTGGGGAGTGGCGCGGCTCAGGAAATTGTTCCTGAGGTGCCTGCACCGACTAGAGAGGAAGTTAATGATGATAATCATGAAACTTCAGATCAAGTTGCTACTGAACTTCGTATGTCGACAAGGACACGTTCCGCACCAGAGTGGTACGGCAACC
Source organism: Triticum dicoccoides (assembly GCF_002162155.2). Lineage (NCBI taxonomy): Eukaryota > Viridiplantae > Streptophyta > Magnoliopsida > Poales > Poaceae > Triticum > Triticum dicoccoides. The sequence continues at coordinate 423,067,211 of NC_041382.1, forward strand.
GTGTCTTGGAAATCATGTTGTTACACAATGGTGAACCTTCGAACTATGAAGAAGCGATGGCGGGCCCAGATTCCGACAAATGGCTGGAAGCCATGAAATCCGAGATAGGATCCATGTATGAAAACGAAGTATGGACTTTGACTGACTTGCCCGATGATCGGCGAGCCGTAGAAAATAAATGGATCTTTAAGAAGAAGACAGACACGGATGGTAATGTGACCATCTATAAAGCTCGGCTTGTCGCTAAGGGTTATCGACAAGTTCAAGGGGTTGACTACGATGAGACTTTCTCACCCGTAGCGAAGCTGAAGTCCGTCCGAATCATGTTAGCAATTGCCGCATTCTATGATTATGAGATATGGCAAATGGACGTCAAAACGGCATTCCTTAATGGTTTCCTTAAGGAAGAATTGTATATGATGCAGCCGGAAGGTTTTGTTGATCCTAAGAATGCTGACAAGGTGTGCAAGCTCCAACGCTCGATCTACGGGCTGGTGCAAGCATATCGGAGTTGGAACATTCGTTTTGATGAGATGATCAAAGCGTTTGGGTTTACGCAGACTTATGGAGAAGCCTGCATTTACAAGAAAGTGAGTGGGAGCTCTGTAGCATTTCTCATATTGTATGTGGATGACATACTGTTGATGGGAAATGATATAGAACTCTTGGAAAGCATAAAGGCCTACTTGAACAAGTGATTTTCAATGAAGGATCTTGGAGAAGCTGCTTACATATTAGGCATCAAGATCTTTAGAGATAGATCGAGACGCCTCATTGGTCTTTCACAGAGTACGTACCTTGACAAGATATTGAAGAAGTTCAATATGGATCAGTCAAAGAAGGGGTTCTTTCCTGTATTGCAAGGTACGAGATTGAGCACGGCTCAATGCCCGACCACGGCAGTAGATAGAGAAAAGATGAGTGCCGTCTCCTATGCCTCGGCCATAGGGTCTATCATGTATGCTATGCTGTGTACCAGACCTGATGTAAACCTTGCCGTAAGTTTGGTAGGAAGGTACCAAAGTAATCCCGGCATGGAACACTGGACAGCGGTCAAGAATATCCTGAAGTACCTAAAGAGGATTAAGGATATGTTTCTCGTTTATGGAGGTGACGAAGAGCTCATCGTAAAGGGTTACGACGATGCTAGCTTCGACACAGATCTGGATGACTCTAAGTCACAAACCGGATACGTGTATGTTTTAAATGGTGGGGCAGTAAGTTGGTGCAGTTGCAAGCAAAGCGTTGTGGCGGGATCTACATGTGAGGCGGAGTACATGGCAGCCTCGGAGGCAGCACAAGAGGCAATCTGGGTGAAGGAGTTCATTACCGACCTAGGAGTCATACCCAATGCGTCGGGCCCGATGACTCTCTTCTGTGAAAACACTGGAGCTATTGCCCTTGCCAAGGAGCCCAGGTTTCACAGGAAGACGAGGCATATCAAGCATCGCTTCAACTCCATTCGTGAAAGTGTTCAAAATGGAGACATAGATATTTGTAAAGTACATACGGACCTGAATGTGGCAGATCCGTTGACTAAACCTCTCCCTAGAGCAAAACATGATCAACACCAGAACTGCATGGGCGTTCGATTCATCACAATGTAATTAGACTATTGACTCTAGTGCAAGTGGGAGACTGTTGGAAATATGCCCTAGAGGCAATAATAAAATGGTTATTATTATATATCTTTGTTCATGATAATTGTCTATTGTTCATGCTATAATTGTGTTATCTGGAAATTGTAATACATGTGTGAATACATAGACCACAACACGTCCCTAGTGAGCCTCTAGTTGACTAGATCATTGATCAAAAGATAGTCATGGCCTTCATCCACGTGATTGTGTAGTGTGCTTTGAGATGCTGTGCTACTTGTATTAATACTATTTCAAAGAAATGTTGAATTGAAGCTATTGTCTTGCTATCTTTTCCCATTAAGTGAACAGAAATGGGACCAACCTAGACATGCTTCTTGTTTATTTGTTACAACAAACTCTGTACCACCCCTTTATATGTCGATGGAAGCACATGGTGCTGTTGCACCCACTCTCTCCTGCAACTGTTTATGCTTTTGTTAATCTAATGCCACTCGTAAAATTAAACAATGCCAGTCTTAGAATTAACTTCCAAACCTTTGTCCAAAATTGCAACACCTATTAGGGGTCGGCGGGAGTTCATGTTTAAAAAATGTATTGTTGAGATAATGTCTCTGTTATTATAAATTATTTAAAGTGTTTTAGAAATGGTACCATCTTGCTTTATCATTCTTTCTACATGTTTTACCAAGGTATTGTTAAGATAATGTCTCCGTTAATATGAATTAGTTACACTGTTTTAGAAATGGTACTTTCCTGCTTTGTCATTCTTTATACATGTTTAACCAAGGTATTGTTAAGATGATGTCTCAATTAATATGAATGAATGACATTGTTTGAGAATTGCTAATGTCCTACTTTGTTTCCCATTAAGATAAGGTAGGTGCTTGTTCTTGTGGGCGTATAAGTCATTAACCATTATTGGTTAGTAGTTGTTTCCTTTATACCTATTTGTGCAAACAGGGATATCAAAACTTTTACTCGTTGCTATTTTGACTTTCATTTTAGTTAAATACACAGAGGAGCAATGTGTTTAAGGCAGATTGTTGCATTATTGTGTGACGCCCGGATAATTAAGATACAGTGAATCTCTGCTAATGATGCCGTGTCATCTCGGTTACTGTTAATAAACTTGCATTGATTCGAAACTGATTCATCTTCAAATTCGAAATCAAGTCAAACGCTAATGGTTTTCAAATATTAAAACTAAAATGTTCGAATAATTCTATAAATTCCCCTCATCATTGTCATGATGAAACCAACATCATTGGACTCACCATTAATTCTAAGGAAAATTTGAAGTGGTCCAACAGCAACCCCAAATAGCCAATTCAAAATAAATAAATGTTTATGAATTTTCATTTAACTTTAAACTTTGTGGGCCTCTCCAAAATATTGTGTTTGATATATGTGACAAGTTTTGTAGTCAATAAAATTCTTTTGGTATTAAATTAAAATGCAAAACATTGAAGAAAATACAAAACAGAAAAACAAATAGAAAAAGGCCTAAACACCTACTATGACAGTGGGCCTAAGTGCATAGTGCACTCAGCCCAAGACCACCATGGCCTTTTCCCCAACCTCTGTACAGAGGCAGGGAGGCCATGTCATGGTGGACGCGCCCGCGCCGTCCACGCCGATGTTTGATGCCGTGTCAAGCATCCGACGAACCCGTCGATGGATAAGAGCACCCTAGCACTTCTAGACAAACCCTAGCCCTGTTCCCCCCTCTCCCTCGCTCGTCCTCTACTCTACAATGCGTGTAGCCGGAGCCGTTGCCACGACCTTGCCGTCCGTGTGGCCAACTTCTTCCCCGTGCCAAATTAACTTGTTCCCCGGCTTCCCCTTCGTCTTCTACGTCACCTGCGAGGACCAGCTCAAGCCCCCTCGTGTTGCATCGCCTGGATCGAATCATCTTCTATCTCCGGTCACCGCTCATCGCCGCTTCAATTTGTCGCCTCCAAGCCTTCCCTGACCTTGCTTTGCACCTCTACAGGTTCACGGTGAGCTCCTCGGCCAATTCCCCTCGTTCCCATCTTTGATCCACTCTGTTAGGCTCTGTCCCGTGTTCGTTTGTGGCCGCCATGGCCGGAGGCTGAGCTTCTGCGTACATATTCCGCTGCTCATGCTGCTGCTGCCTTGTTGCTCCTAGCTGCTGTTGTGTGCTACTGCTAACTACTACTAATGCTGCCGCTAGCTGCTTCTTTCCTGCCTTGCCCGCTCCCTGCTTTCCCGCTGCTTCCGCCGCCGCCGTAGTACTTGCCCCGCCGCTTGCCACCCTGCACCCCGCCGCCTTAGCCGTGTGTCCGCGCCGGCGCCTAACCGCGTCCGCCGCCGCTCCCACTACGCCCAGGCCGGGGCCCGTCCCGCGCGTGGCCTAGCCTTCCCGCCGGCTACTCCCGTTGTAGGCCATGGTCGGCCATGGCCGCGAGGCCATGCGCGCATGTGTGAGTGCGTTCTGTGTGCATGCATTCTGTGTGTGTGCGTGTGTATTAGGTTAGCCTAGGATTAGATTAGTACTAACCTAGTGTATAACAACTGACATGTGGGATCCCCCTTGATTAGATTAAATAAAATCAAATTAGAATTTGTTAAGACACTGACGTGTGGGACCCCCTGGTCAATGGGTCAACGTTGACTGCTGACTGGCCAGTCAATAGGGCCCACTAGTCAACCTCTGTGTACTGTTGGGTGCACTGCATCGGGTGCACCTAGCCCTTCTGTTATATATATATATACATATATATAATTAATTTAATTGAAATAAATCCAGAAATAATTTAAAACTTTGAAAAATCATATAAAATAAACCGTAACTCGGATGAAAATAATTTATATATGAAAAATGACTAGAAAAATGAGACGAATCCGAATACGCTACCCACATACCTGTCAAATGCCTCTAACTATCTAAACATGGAACATCACCCCTCCGGTCATCTATCTGACACGGGTCTGGAACCGGGATAACATTCCCGGTTGAATTCCCCCTTCACCTATATCGTGTAGACATACAGTAGATCACACCTAGCACATCATATTACCATATCATGCTTTGTGTTGCATTTGTCTGCTTTATATTTATTGTTTCTTCCCCCCTCTTCTTCTCTGGTGCCCCTAACTACGACTACATCAACGATGACCCCTCCTTGACAAAGCAACCAAGCAAGCCCCCACCCCTCTTAATCAACCCGATATCGCCTATTCCTTCTCTCCACTGCTTGCACTAGAGTAGTGTAGCATGCTACTGCTTTCCTTTAATCCTATCATGATGCATAGCCTATCTTTGCTACTACTATTGTTACCTTTACCTGCAATCCTAAATGCTTAGTATAGGATGCTAGTATTCCATTAGTGGCCCTACATTCTTGTCCGTCTGCCATGCTATACTACTGGGTCGTGATCACTCGGGAGTTGGTCATGGGTATATACTTATATACATAATGTATGATACATGTGGTGTCTAAAGTCGGGTCGGCTCGTTGAGTACCCGCAGTTGATTCACGGATTCGAGGCTGAAAGGATATACTTTCCTGACAGCCCTCTGTGTGGATCTTTGTGGCGGAGCTACAAGGCATGTTGAGACCACCTAGGAGAGAGGTGCACCTGGCCCAGGTTGGCGTCCGCGGTTACATCAATTAACATGCTTAACGAGATCTTGGTATTTGATCTGAGTCTGGCCACTAGCCTATACGCACTAACCAACTACGCGGGAACAGTTATGGGCACTCGGCGTCGTGGTATCAGTTGAAGCCTTCTTGACGTCAGCGACTAAGCGACACGTGCCGAATTGGACTGGAACGCCCGCTTTTGTATTAGGGAGGCTAGCTCTGCTTACTGGCCGCGTACGCAACGTGCAGATGTGCAATGGGTGATGGGCCCAGACCCCTGCACGCATAGGATTTAGATCGGCATGCTGACCTCTCTGTTGTGCCTAGGTAGGGTTGCGACGTGTTGATCTTCTGAGTCCTGACATGACCTAGAAAAGTGTGCCCGACCAGAGGGATCGAGCATGTTGGGTAATGTGGTGCACCCCTGCAGGGAAGTTTATCTATTCGAAAAGTCGTGTACCTTGGTAAAAGGACGACCTGGAGTTGTACCTTGACCTTATGACAACTAGAATCAGATACTTAATAAAATACACCCATTCAAGTGCCAGATACAACCCGGTGATCGCTCTCTCATAGGGCGACGAGGGGAGGATCACCGGGTAGGTTTATGCTATATGATGATTCCTGGTGAACTTACCAACTACTCTCTTCTATTGCTTCAAGATGGTGGCTGCCAGAAGCGTTGTCTTCGATAGGACTAGCTATCCCCCTCGTATTCTGGCATTCTGCAGTTCAGTCCACATATACTACCCCTTCATTGATACCAATGCATATGTAGTGTAGTTCCTTGCTTGCGGGTACTTTGGATGAGTACTCATGGTTGCTTTGCTTCCCCCCCTTTTCCCCTTTCTATACCTGGTTGTCGCAACCAGATGCTGGAGCCCAGGAGCCAGACGCCACCATTGGAGACTCCTACTACATTGGAGGTGCCTACTACTACGTGCACACTACCGATGACGACCAACAGTAGTTTAGGAGGATCCCAAGCAGGAAGCATGCGCCTCTTTTGATCTGTATCCCAGTTTGTGCTAGCCATCTTATGGCAACTTGTTTAACTTATGTCTGTACTCAGATATTTTTGCTTCCGCTGACTCGTCTATGATCGAGCGCTTGTATTCAAGCCCTCGAGGCCCCTGGCTTGTATTATGATGCTTGTATGACTTATTTACTTTTATAGTTGTGTTGTGATATCTTCCGTGAGTCCCTAATCTTGATCGTACACATTTGCATGTATGATTAGTGTATGGTCACATCGAGGGCGTCACAAGTTGGTATCAGAGCCAGGTTTCCACTAGGAATCCCCCTTCCAAACTCCTTGGCTGAAGTTGAGTCTAGTCATTGAAAAGGTTTTTACTAACATGGCTATGCGGCTTACAGGCCCACGTCACCATTGGGTGGTATTAGGATCTTTTATTCCTCAACCTATACTCTGGGACTCTGATCTCTCTTCTATTCGGGTTAAAATTAATTTACTAACTCTGGTTCTAGGTTCTCGTAACTACTTCCTCCCGAAGGGCCCGTCAATCCAGATGATCGCATGGTGCACCAAAAGATTCTGAAGCTGCTCTCTGATGTTTTCCCAAGACCCTTATGCCCTTCACCATTGCAATCCCTACCATCGATAAATCCTTATGGATAACTACCTACATTTGTCGTTCATACCTTCATCCCTAGATGCTCTTGTTATTACTAGATGCCCTCAAATACTCTCTGATGTTCCAAGAATCCTTTATGCTTACTACCCTGTAGTTCCTTACCGCATGAATAGCCTATGAATAATTCTTCACACTTATTGAGGAACTGTTCATTACTAGTTGATCATATGAACCACAAGGTACAGTGATATACTATCCGATCTTCCGGTAATTCTCTGCCAGCTAGTACTTTGCAAAAAATTGTCTGCTTGCATTATGGTTGCGTTCCATATGTCTAGCAATATTCATTAGTATCCCTTGTCATCGTAATTTTCAACCTTTGGTTTGATATGTTGTGAATGCTCGCAATCCTTGGTCGAATCCTAGAATTCATCCTTCCGGCTCAGACGTCATTTTGAACATGAGATGGTTCTCGACCAATCAAATTGCCGTCGATTGTACCCCTAAGTCTATTCAAATTATCCATCCTTTATCAAAGCGTTTGCTTCTGATCGCTTGATTTGGAAATCTTAATTCCTTTTGCATTTGAGCTTGAATTAGTCAGTTGCTTCTATAATCAGATCTTCTTATATTTTTTTCTTCTTCTAGTTGAGTACCGATGCTCACATCAGATCCCTTGTGGACCACCAGATCCTTTGTGGTATTTTGTCTGGCACGGTCCTTCATATCCATTAACCTTGTGAGCCTTTCCTCAGATACATAATTCCTTTGGTAAATTGTATCCCCTGCTTTTGTCAACCATGCTCTTCTCCCAAGATTGAGTTATTCGCTCATGAAGTTTGTGGTATGTGTTCATAAGATGCCCCGATGGGTTAAACCTATGACATCCATAAATAGTGTGAACCCGAAGATTATGCGGGTCATATCTACTGGCGTTTCACCAGATAAAGCTTCAACTCTACAACTTTTCGAAGACGAGAAGTAAATGGAAGGTTACACATTAAGGAAGTGGGAGTCGACCTTGAACTTTGTGTTCATGCCCATGGACCCGATGTGGAACTTATCATGGAAGCTTCTTGCAAAATATTTAATCATTGGGATAATTCTTTCGGTGTCATTACATTGGATCTCTTGCAGCTATGGTTCCGACCATATTGTTCTTCTTTGATCCCATTTCTCGGGTAAGTTTAAGCACTTGTCTTCTGCAGATCAATACACCAGTCCAACCTTTACTTTGATCTACTGTCGAGTATTACACCCTGGTATCTCAAGAATATCATGGAACTGCATAACTTCGTACGGGTTGTTCATCAACTGTTATTTCTCACCATATCCAATTGTTCCTAGGTTGTCATCAACCGAGAACACCGAATAGTGAATCGAGTCTGCACTCTGATTCCATAACTCTAGATAATTTTTGTTGCTTACGAGTTTAATAATCCTTCATGTCACTCCTAGCCTGATCGGCTATATCATTGTCGTGCTAATTTTAACTGTGCTACCTGGTCCTTCTTCCCATAGCACAAATTTTGACCGTGAGCTCATCTTGCGTCGATCTTCCTCATCATATCACTTCTCCTTGAACAACAAACTTGATTTCGAGTTTGTGTCCTACCTGTGGTTCCAATAACCTTTTGATTTCATCATTTCTTTGACTTGATGTCATCCTCGATCGATTACATCTTCTTGAAACCTCTCGACAAATTTGTCGTGATCATAGTCAACAATTTGACTTCTTCCAAGTTGTGTGTCGAATTCAGGATGAGAAATACCATCCTTGTCCCTCGATGAATTGTGTTATCATTGACAACATTCTCGCCTTCCCCAACATAAACTTGTTCATGTTTTGTGTTGTATCTTGATTTCCTTGCTATCTAGCTTATGATATGTTCTACCTTGGAGTATTACCATTAGTTATGTCGAGGATGTTGTGAGAATTGTTCCACCTCTTAATAATTCTTGGCTTACTGATGCTTCTTGTCATCACCATCCTTCTCTTGGTCCCTGTGTTCCAACTCGAATACCAATAAGTGAACTCTGTTGTGAGAATTTAATATTTCTAGCAACCCTATTGCTTCTGAATTAATGGACAACAATTCCAATTTAGTGTGCTCATTGCTAAATCGCAATTCCAATGTTGGCCGTGCAACACAACCCATATTTTGAGTGCACTGTTCAACCAATGTTTAACTATGGATGTTTTCCTCGAACATACATCATTATATTATACTGTTTGATCTGATAAATGTTTTCTCCTTGTTCACATAATTGTGGAGATCCATCTTGTTGGAAATCTCGAGGATTGTCGCTGAGTCCATTAGCCACCCCCTCATCCTATCCTTGGTTTAATGATGAACTCTTGTTTCGGAACTCGCTTCCATAGTTCATTTCCCAAGAATCTTACAATGTTATCACGTTAATTTGTGTTGCACCTTTTTGTTCTCAGGCATCCCGAGTCTAAGGTATCTAGACACCAATCAGAACTAAATCTCGGTCAGATATGATGGTTAGACATATTTCCAATAGTTATAAATTGGTCTTTATATAACCCGGTAAGGTGATGTCATGCCTAGCACACCTGGCCGGAGGACCTATTGCTTTAGTATCCTTTATAGCAAGGTTAACCATTCTTCCATAAGGAAATTGTAAGACTTATTCTATAAGTTGTTCCTGATGGATTCTTTGTGAATTAAAAGTCTGATCTTTACCGAATGACCATGTCAATGCTATCTCGAAGCATGTTTGTGGTACTCTGATTTTCAATAAAAACATTTTGAAGCGCAATGCTAAATTTTCCTTATCAGTTATCCAAACACTGTTCTATGGGTAACATCATGAAATCCCTTGCCCCTTTACTTAAATGGTCGTCTACTTGTTGTCCTGACATGGATGGGAAAGATATACTCTTGATACACGAGTGTAGCCACATTTTCCTTCCATTGTTCGGATTAGTATACTAATTACTTTTCCTTTCCATTATTTTGTTTAAACCTTTCTTGTAATCTGACTTAACTGAGTAGTGATAGTTCCCTGCTTAGGTAAGCACCTTGTTGTACCACTCTGTCAGTAAGACCCTGTTGCTTTTGTTGATGGCATTCCGATAACCACCGATGGACGAGAACTTTGCCTATTGGTACGCCTCGTTCAATGAGCAGGAAAATGGTTATATTCATCCCTCGCCCTTTTTACCGATGTTGTTGCTGACATAACTGACATGCTACCCTCTGACATGCCTTGCTTTCACAACCGTGCAAGATGTCACCGCTCCTCCTACTTTTAACCCACATGGTGTGCCCATAACCCACAATTCCACAGGATCGAAACCTGACTCTCCTGTACACCCCCTGTTCCCAAAGTTGTTCCTCACGCATGGCGTCGTGTGTAATTCACGAGCCACCTTCCAAGAGATTATTAATTCTGGTATCAGACACAATACTTACTCCCATTGCTTCGAACCCCTTTCAGGTCCTGTTTAGGGCATCGAACGATGCCTGCCCGCTCGAAAGTTCCCATGATACCTCCTTAGTTCACCATCGATATTTTCTTATGTTTTGAGTCGAGAGTTACTTTCCGCCACCTTCCCCGATGTTATCGACCAAATACTTAACCTTGCAGAGGTCCGTTTTCCCAGAATACCCATCCTTTATCCTTTTGTAAGTATGATGGAGTTCATGAAGAAAGGATGTCGACTTCATGATGATGACCTGATAAAGAGAAATGAAGTCATCAACGTAATTGATCGACCTTTTCGAGAAGAGCAACCAAGACCGAGAAGATTCGTTAGAATTTCGTACAGCAGGGAGGCCATGGCGTAGTGGACACACCCCCGCTGTCCACGCCGATGTTTGATGCCGTGTCAAGCATCTGACGAACCCCCCGATGGATAAGAGCACCCTGGCGCCTCTAGACAAACCCTGGCCCCGTTCCCCCTCTCCCTCGCTCGTCCTCTTCTCTGCAACGCGCGCAGCCGCAGCCGTTGCCATGGCCTTACCATCCGCATGGCTAACGTCGTCCCCTTGCCAAATTAGCTTGTTTCCTCGCTTCCCCTTCGTCGTATACGTCACCTGCGAGAACCAGCTCGAGCCCCCTCGCGCTGGATCGCCTAGATCGAGCCATCTTCTACCTCCGGTCGCCGCTCATTGCCGCTTCGATTTGTCGCCTCCAAGCCTTCCCCAAGAATGCTTTGCACCTCTACAGGTTCGCGGTGAGATCCTCGGCCAATTCCCCTTGTTCCCATCTTCGATCCAGTCCATTAGGCTCTGTCCCGTGTTCGTCTGTGGCAGCCATGGCCGGAGGCTGAGGTTCTGCGTATGTATTCCGCTGCTCATGTTGTTGCTGCCTTCTTGCTCCTAGTTGCTATTGCGTCTACTGCTAACTGCTACTAATGCTACCTCTAGCTTCTTCTTCCTTGCCCTGGCCGCTCACTGCTCTCCCGCTGCTTCCGCAGCCGCCGCAACACTTGCCCCGCCGCTCGGCGCCCCGCACCCCGCTGCCTTAGTCGCCTATCCGTGCCGCCGACGCCTAACCACATTCGCCGATGTTCCCACTGCGCCAAGGCCGGGCCCCGTCCCGCGTGTGGCCTCGCCTTCCCACCAGCTGCTCCTATTGTTGGCCATGGCTGGCCATGGCCGAGCGGCCATGCGTGCATGTTTGTGTGCATTCTGTGTGTGTGCGTGTATGTATTAGGTTAGCCTAGGATTATATAAGTACTAACCTTGTCTATAGAAACTGAGATGTGTGACCCCCCTTGATTAGATTAAAGAAAATCAAATTAGAAATTGTTAAGACACTGACGTGTGGGACCCCGTGGGCCCCATTGACCAGTCAACGGGTCAATGTTGACTGCTGACTGGGCAGTCAATCGGGCCCACTGGTCAACCTCTATGCACTGCTGGGTGCACTGCACCGGGTGCACCCAACCTTCTGTTATATATCTTTTGAATTAATTTAATTGATATAAATCCAGAAGTAATATAAAACTTTGAAAAATCATATAAAATAAATCGTAACTCGGATGAAAATAATTTATATATGAAAATACCCAGAAAAATAAGATGAATCCGAATACGCTACCCACATACCTGTCAGATGCCTCTAACTATCTGAACATGGAACATCCCCCTCCGGTCATCTGTCTGACACAGGCCTGGAACCGGGATAAAATTCGCAGATGAATTCCCCCTTCACCTATATCGTGTAGACGTACAGTAGATCAGACCTGGCACATCATATTACCATATCATGCTTTGTGTTGCATTTGTCTGCTTTATATTTATTGTTTCTTCCCCCTCTTCTTCTCCGGTAGACCCCGAGACCGACGGGGTGATGCCCCTAAGTATGACTACATCGATGGCCACCCCTCCATGCTAGAGCAACCTGGCAAGCCCCCCCCCCTTGATCAACCCAATATCGCCTATCCATTCTCTCTACTGCTTGCATTAGAGTAGTGTAGCATGTTACTGCTTTCCGTTAATCCTATCTTGATGCATAGCCTGTCTTTGCTACTACTGTTGTTACCTTTACCAGCTATCCTAAATGCTTAGTATAGGATGCTATTATTCCATCAGTGGCCCTACATTCTTGTCCGTCTGCCATGCTATACTACTGGGTCGTGATCACTCGGGAGTTGGTCATGGGTATATACTTATATACATAATGTATGATACATGTGGTGACTAAAGTCGGGTCGGCTCGTTGAGTACACACGGTTGATTCACGGATTGGGGGCTGAAAGGACATACTTTCCCGACAGCCCTCTGTGTGGATCTTTGTGGCGGAGTGACATGGCAGGTTGAGACCACCTAGGGGAGAGGTGGGCCTAGCCCTGGTCGGTGTCCGTGGTTACATCAATTAACACACTTAACGAGATCTTGGTATTTGATTTGAGTCTGGCCACTGGCCTATATGCATAAACCAACTACGCGGGAACAGTAATGGGCACTCGGCGTCGTGGTATCAGCCGAAGCCTTCTTGACATTAGCGACTGAGCGGCACGCGCCGAATTGGACTGCAGCGCTTGCTCTTGTATTAGGGAGGCTAGGTCTGCTTACCGGCCGTGTACGCAACATGCAGGTGTGCACTGAGCAATGGTCCCAGACCCCTGTGCACATAGGATTTAGACCAGCGTGCTGACCTCTTTGTTCTGCCTAGGTAGGGCTGAGATGTGTTGATCTTTCGAGGCCCGACATGACCCAGAAAAGTGTGCCCGACCAGAGGGATCGAGCGTGTTGGGTAATGTGGTGCACCCCTGCAGGGAAGTTTATCTATTCAAATAGCCGTGTCCCTTGGTAAAAGGACAACCCAAAGTTGTACCTTGACCTTATGACAACTAGAACCGGATACTTAATAAAATAAACCCTTCCAAGTGCCAGATACAACCCGGTGATCGCTCTCTCACAGGGCGGCGAGGTGAGGACTGCCAGGTAGGTTTATGCTATACGAGGATACTTGGTGAACTTACCATCTACTCTCTTCTACTTCTTCAAGATGGAGGCTGCCAGAAGCGTAGTCTTCGATAGGACTAGCTATCCCCCTCTTATTCTGGCATTCTGTAGTTCAGTCCACATATACTACCCCTTTCATTGATACCAATGCATATGTAGTGTAGTTCCTTGCTTGCGAGTACTTTGGATGAGTACTCATGGTTGCTTTGCTTCCCCCCTTTTCCCCTTTCTATACCTGGTTGTCGCAACCAGATGGTGGAGCCCAGGAGCCAGACGCCACCATCGACGACTCCTTCTACACTGGAAGTGCCTACTACTACGTGTAGACTGGCGACGACGACCAGGAGTAGTTTAGGAGGATCCCAGGCAGGAGGCCCGCGCCTCTTTCAATATGTATCCCAGTTTTTGCTAGCCATGTTATGGCAACTTGTTTACCTTATGTCTATACTCAGATATTGTTGCTTCCGCGAACTCGTCTATGATCGAGCACTTGTATTCGAGCCCTCGAGGCCCCTGGCTTTTGTATTATGATGCTTGTATAACTTATTTACTTTTAGAGTTGTGTTGTGATATCTTCTGTGAGTCCCTGATCTTGATCGTACACATTTGCATGTATGATTAGTGTACAGTCAAATCGGGGGCGTCACATATGGGGTCCAATTGATCTTTCCACTTTGCAGAAAGAAGCAGTCATTGTTTGCGGTACATTACAGAAGGAATAATTGAGAAGATTTACAGAGTATTAGTAGATGCTGGTGACACGGCTAGTCTGCATGGCCCATGTGGCAACTCAACAACACGTGAAGTGCAAAATTCTACAACAAGGAAATGTATGACCAAGTCAGTGGCGGACACAGCTGTAACAAATGAGGTCAGTATCGACCTTCATCCACATGATTATGCTTTGTAATGTTGTCCTACGTATAATTTGGTACTGCTTTGAATAAATGTTTAATTGAAGTTATTGTATTGCTATCTTTTCCTGTTAAGATAATGAAGATCATTATATTTGTGAGGATATATTTAATCAACTATACCGCTATTATATTAATCACACTTTTTCTGTCTTTATGCAGACACGAATGCCCAGCTTCATTTTAGTGGAACTGCACAAAATGTTCAGATGGTTCGTGTCCTCCATAATACTTCATCATGGACAGTACATCAAATGATTCTCTAATTATTCATTGTCACCTTGATCCATGATACGTCCATTTTGCATCATGCTTTTATATCGATA